>NC_133332.1:217713037-217983037 GCF_042186555.1 Aquarana catesbeiana
GCTACAAGCAACTGCATAGTTTCGGACAGCGTGTGTGTATGTATGTATATATATATATATATATATATATCGGTGATGGCTGGTGCTCAAAATTTTTAGGGGGCGCAAACAAACTGAAAGATACTGAAAAAGACCCCCCATCAATTGCAGCCTCATTGTGCCCATTATATGCAGCCGCTTGTGCCCATCATATGCAGCCGCTTGTGCCCATCATATGCAGCCACTCGTGCCCATCATATGCCGCCACTGTGACCCCCGCTTGCCCACTGTCTGCCTGGCACTTACCCCATCTTAGTGGCGGGTCAGGCGGGTCTGTCCTCCATGCTTCCCCCTCCTCTCTTCTTTGGTCTGCTAGGTGTCCAATCGGGGTTGCCTGTGCCTTCAGCCAATCAGGTAACAGATATTAGACCCACACTACCTGATTGGCGGAGAAGCGGTTCAGTGTTAGAAAAGCAAATATTAATTTGCTTTTTAACACATCTGGGTGGACTGCGAGCATAATTTTCTGCGCTCCAAGTCCACCTTTTTTGAAGCCTATTAGAGCCTATGGCTCTAATCAGGTGCTTCAAAAAAACACCCCCGCCGCTGTAATTCAGGCGCCCGGCGTCAGAAAAGGGGCCGGATGCCTGAATAGGGGGTGGCAGCGGCAGCCATAGATAGATTCATGCTATGCATGAATCTATCCATTAGTCATGGGGGGGTGACTGGAGAGAGGGGCAGCGCCCATACGCCCTTAATGGATGGGCCGCCCCTGATATACTCACCAGCCACTTTATTAGGTACGGTACACCTGTTCAATTGTTTGGTAGCACAAATTGATAGTCCGCCAATCACATGGCAGCAACTCAATGCATTTAGACATCTAGATTTGGTGAAGATGATTTGCTGAAGTTCAAACCGAGTATCAGAATAGTTGCAAAATGACTGATCTACTGAAATTTTCATGCACAACCATCTCTCGGGTTTACAGAGAATGGTTCAAAAAAGAGAAAATATCCAGTGAGCGGCAGTTGTGTGAACGAAAATGCCTTGTGATTTCAGAGGTCAGAAGAGAATGGGCAGACTGGTTCGAGATGATAGAAAGGCAACAGTAACTCAAATACCGCTGGAAGGTGAACCTGCTCCAAGTCTTTTACAGACTCTAACAGGTTTTCTTTTAAGATTGCTCTGTATTTGGCTCCATCCATCTTCCCATCAACTCTGACCAGCTTCCCTGTCCCTGCTGAAGAAAAGCATCCCCACAATATGATGCTGCCAACTCCATGTTTTAGGGTGGGGATGGAGTGTTCAGGGTGATGTACAGTGTTAGTTTTCCACCACACAGCGTTTTACTTTTAGGCCAAAAAGTTCAATTTTGGTCTCATCTGATCAGAGCACCTTTTTCCACATATTTGCTGTGTCCCCAACATGGCTTCTCGTAAACTGCAAATGGGACTTTACTTCCACTAGATTTTAGTTAGGGGTATCAGAGTAAAGGGGGCTGAATACATATGCACACCACACTTTTCAGATAAATGGTTTTTCAAATGTTTAACAAATGATTATCATTTTCCTTCAACTTCACAATTATGTGCCACTTTGTGTTGGTCTATCACAAAAGATCCCAATAAAATACTTTTTAGGTTGTAAAATGCCAAAATGTGGAAAATCTCAAGGGGTATGAATACTTTTTCAAGGCATTGTGTATTGGGTACAATCAAATTTCATACACTAGGATTGAGTGAATAAAGCATATGTAGTGCCTGTTCGTATCAATATGTGTCCAGCATAAAAGTACAAATGAACTTGGATTATTATAGTTTATTATTATTATCATTAATATTTATATGCGTACATAAAACGATAAATCAATTCATCCCAACATTATATATAAATTCTTAAATGTAAAAGAAAAAACTGTATGCAGAGAAATTCATAGAGGTAGATGCATCTAATATGAAAAATAATAAACATTGAAACATAAAATGATCAATAATATATAAATGAGTAAATTGGGTTTCAGTTTGTTTTGAGCAGCTTTGAATCACCTGCTGCTATAGCAATAGTGCTAGAAATTCTATGCCTTCTTTGTGAACCTTTAAGACTTATTTCTCCACAATTCCTATAGTTACAGGAGTGAATGAGGGCTTGTTTTAAAGTGTGCTTACTGCTTGTTTAAAAGATTTAAATACTTTAGTATGCATAGTCTAGGCCAGGGGTAGGCAACCCCCGCCACTGGTGCCGCAAGCGGCATGCAAAGCCTCTTTTGCCGGCACTCGACTCCCTCCCCATCAGCAGAGCAGCGCAGGGAAGTGTCGGTGAGACACTAATGCATTCCAATTTCAGAATTCCCCATGCGGCACCTGCACTGAGGGGGAGGCACTGTGCCCCCACACATTGTACAAGATGGGAAACATGATTTGGTTCTCTAACTTTGCTGTAGCTGCGATCGTCAGCTTTTGTGATGGGGAAGAGATTGGTTCTGCTAGGGGGGGCGGTCCCTGTTTCCAAGAGGAGAAGGACTGTCATTGGCCACTGCTAAAGCCAATCACAGTCCTGATAGCCCCACCCACCATCTGGAGGAAGATGACTCGCCTGGTTGTCACTACCAATCTCAGAAAGAAGGGATTTCACTGTGATTGAGAAAACCACAATCAGGTGACAGTTTGTGGAATTACTGTTGAGCTTCTGGGAACTTTGTTGACATTATTCCTGAACCTTTGCGTCACTTACCACTGAACCCCTGAACTCTGTGTCCCTTTAAGCCACAGACAGTATTCAGCGCAATGAAAATCACACCCAACTTTTGCTGCGCCGCACTTTTTCTCAGCTGCGGGGGCCAACTTATGATCCTGCACACAGGCCAACTGCTTTCAGAAAATACCCCCAACCTGAGCTCATCATTGTGCATCCATTCCAGATGCTTGTATGTGACATCACATACATGACATACAAGCACGAGGGCTGGATGTGAGAGTTGGATCAGCAGGATGAGTGTGCCAGGACAGGTAGATGTGTCTCCTCTCTGCTTCCTTTCACCCCTCTGCATATCACGTATATCATAGATGAGAAGAGGGTACAGTGGTGAAACAGAAGAGCAGGAGGGTACAGCTGTGGGGAAAATGAGCAGGAGGGGTTTAGAGGTGGGACAGATGAGCGGGAGGGTACATTGGTGGAAGAGATGAGAAGGGGGTTCAGCAATGGGACAGAAGAGCAGGGAGGATTTAGTGTTGGGGCAGATGTGAAGGGGGTTCAGTGGTGGGACAGAAAAGCAGGGAGGTAGAGCAGTGGGGTAGATGTGAAAGAAGGTGTATTGGTGGGACAGATATGCAGGGGGTTACAGTGGTGGGGCAGGAGAGCAGGGGGTACAGAGGCGAGACAGATGTGCAGGAGGCACATTGGTGGGGCAGATGAGCAGATCGGTTCAGTGTTAGAATAGATGAGAAGGTGATTCAGTAGTGAGACAGAAGAGCATGGTGATACAGCGGTGGAGCGAATGTGCAGGGAAGTACAGTGGTGGGGCAGATGAGAAAAGGGGTACATTGATGGGGCAGATGAACAGATGGGTTACAGTGCTGGGGCAGAGGAGCAAGGGGGTATACAGTGGTGGGAGGGATGAGAAGGGGGTTCGGCGGTGGGATAGAAGAGCAAGGGGTACAGCGGTGGGGCAGATGTGAAAGGAGGTACATTGGTGGGACATATTAGCAGGGGGAACAGAGGTGGGACAGATGTGCAAGAGGTACAACGGTGAGAAAGGGGATTACAGTGGTGGGGCAGATGAGCAGATAAGTTCAGTGTTCAGACAGATGAGAATATGGTTCAGCGGTGAGAAAGATGTGCATGGTAGTACAGTGGTGGGGCAGATGAGCAGAGGGTTACAGTGGTGGGGCAGATGAGCGGGGGGGTTACAGAGGTGGGGCAGATGTGCAGGGTAGTACAGTGGTGGGGCAGATGTGCGGGGGATTACAGTGGTGGGGCAGATGTGCGGGGTATTACAGAGGTGGGGCAGATGTGCAGGGTAGTACAGTGGTGGGGCAGATGTGCGGGGTATTACAGTGGTGGGGCAGATGTGCGGGGTATTACAGTGGTGGGGCAGATGTACGGGGTAGTACAGTGGTGGGGCAGATGTGCGGGGGATTACAGTGGTGGGGCAGATGTGCGGGGGATTACAGTGGTGGGGCAGATGTGCGGGGGAGTACAGTGGTGGGGCAGATGTGCAGAGGGTAGTACAGTGGTGGGGCAGATGTGCAGAGGGTAGTACAGTGGTGGGGCAGATGTGCAGGGGGGACAGTGATCTGAGGTGTGGAGTTGCATGAATTGGGGTTGATCTGAGGCGTGAGAGTGCAGGATGTTAATTTCTCACTACTCGAGAAGTTTACAACATTTACTTTATAAGAAATCCTTTTCATGATTGAGAGTGTGAAGTTGACATTTTTTTGTAATAAAATCGGCACTCTCAATTTCTTTTAAAACATTTTTCGGCACACTGTGCTCAAAAGGTTGCCTACCCCTGGTCTCGGCACAGCTTTACTTCAAAGGGAACATCTTTTCATTGAGTTTACTAAATAGGCCATTTACAGTATGTATTTTTTACAAGTCCATATCACCCTTAACTGGCTATTCTGAGGGTGAACACATTCAGTTCAGTTAATCTTTCTTCATAACTCCATGAGCACATGGAATTGTACGTTTTTATACATTACTTTAACCAAGTTTTGTTGTACAGTAAGTACTATGAAGAACTTGCTTACATTGAGCACATTCCTGGTTAAGATGTGAAGAGGAGACAGAGTGGACCTGTTTGGCTATAACCTCTTAAAGGGGAAAAGGCTGTAATAAACGTTTATGTTTCTAAGGTCAACTACCAGAGGTGACGGCACAACCGAACAAGCGTGTGATCACGTGGTGGAGCACTATAGTTGATTTTCAGTGAAACACTGGGAAGAACAGAAGGAATTCGATGTGAAGATTGTAAATTGTCACAAAAATTGTATTTATTTTCCAGCAGGATGGACAATAATTTTGATGATTGATTTGGTGCACAAAATTGGTGGAGGAGTTTTTGATTGTTTTGTTGCAGAATCTTTAAAGTAGGAAATGCATTAAGTTTAAGTAGGTGCACAAAGTTCTGGAAATTGATATTTTATGTGAAATGTAGAATCAGTATATGAATTGAACATTTCATTTATATACCTGTATATGGTGTAATTTGGATATATGTACCACTGATATTGCAGTGCTATTATATACCTCCTATCCTACAATCTTTTTTTTTTTTTTCTATTTTATTATTTGAGAGTGTGAGAACACATTTATAGTGCTGGTATGCTACTTAGGGTTATAGCTTAGTAAGAGGTAGTGTGCGAGAATATAAGGAAACTACTGCTTCTCAAAATAGTGCCCATGCCGAGCGGCCAACCAGCTATATTCAGATTGCATCAGGGCAGCCAGTCAGCATGGGCACCATGGCTTCGGCATGGAAGCAAGAGGAGATCACTACAGTAGCAGCCTCTATTTTAGTGATTTCCAGCTTCCAGGGGCCTTGGCCAGATATTGTACCCAGATTGCCACAAACTTGTGCCAAGTTATCCTTGCTGTGTTGAATTGTAAGTCTGTTAACTTGCTGCACATTCTCACTGACAAGATGTACACTTGCAGAGCACTTGAAGCACAAGTTCTAGTTGACAATTTTTTGAATTTGAAGCAAATTTCTGTGGCAAGTTTCCAGCAAGAGCAAAGTTGCAGTGGTGAGTCTACAGCAAGAGCTCTGCAAGTCTACAGCATGAAAATTCAGTCACAGTGACCCCCTGTGGTGGGATGACTATTGCACAAAATAACTGAACCAAAATTTGCAGCAGACTTGCGGAATGTTTGCAAAGAAAGTTGATCTGGAGTCATGCAATGCTGACTTGCTGCAATTGTGTAAGAAACTTGTGAAGCCTGACAAGTCTAGCAATAGCTTAGCAAGTCATTTTCAAACTTGCAGCACAATTGCTTGCTATCTGGGTATATACTGTACATTGTTGCAATGGTCCAAGCTGGGCCAATGTAAGTATGTATAAAATGTCCATACCTGGAATTAACCTTTAATGGAATGCTATAAATGATCAATAGTAATGACAAAACCGATCATTTTGCTTCCCTGAGTTAGAATGAACTTAGCAAGGAATGTGTACAGGGGTGGAGTTGCCCTTTAAATGAAGAATTAGACAAGGCCCAGAAAGCATCCTCTTGTCCTCTCCTTTGGGCTCCTGATTCCTAGGCTGCAGTAACCTTGGTGCAATTAAATCATTTAAAACCTGTGCCATCCATTATTTAATATAACCATCGGGAAGGCAAACAAGCAAGAGACAGAAGCAGAATGTTGTCTTACAGGCAGAACAGGTCACGCTAGAAGGCTGAAAGGCTCACTGTATTGGGCAGAGAGAATTTCTGCATATGCAGTGGTCATCAATACGCCTGAGATTGTCATCTGCAGCCAATCGATGAATTATGTGTGCAGACCTGCTTGTACGGGGAGGAGTTAACATGGCTCCTGTGTCTGGAGGGGAGGACTACCGCTGTCTGATGTCAGCTCCTGAATGGCAGAGTCGTACCCAGCCTGGTCCTGTCTCCTTGTGACATCATCTTTGATTCTTTCCTCCCAGGAAAGGGGGAGGGGACCGGTGATTTCACTCAGAGGACCACTTACTAGATCTTTATGTCTGGAGCAGTGTTAAATCTAGTATAATTTTTACGTATTTTATCACAATTTTTTGTCACAGTCTAAGTGCTAAATATTGCAAAACAAATATTTAACACTTTTTTGTAAAATAATGAATTTTTTGGTGAATTGACTAGCTTTCAGATCAATACCACATTTGTTATTTTAAGGTAAAAATTCATGCAGTTTTTATATTTCTAGCTGGCAATACATTGAATAAAAATTCGGCCCCTGCTAAATGTCGATCCTTCTATGGCTATTTCCGTTCGAGAGTATTTGATCTAAAGATCAACTGCTCTCGGACATGCATGTTTTTATCAGTGCTGAAGCCAGGTGGCTGCAGGGCTCATCCGTGTATTCTGACAGCGGAGGACTCGAGGTGGATGGGGGAATCTGTTCAGGTCTACTGGCTGATCAAAAAAAAAAAAATTAGATACGCCTTCTCCACACGTTGTTTCATTTAATTTTACCCAAGGAGGTTAAATATGCTCTGCTCCATTATCCAATCCCTGACCTCCATGCTCATCAACAACAACTGGCTATGCTCCTTTTCCTGGTGGCCAAACAAATGATAGATAAGGCCTGGAAGAAGCCGTCAGTCTCCATACAGGAAGTCGAAAATCATATGACTTAAATATGGGACCCATGGTTTAATTACATCTTACCCGCTTTAGACCCAGTGATCCTAACATTTCTTTAATTCCTTTACCTTCTTATCCAGATTGAACCTGAGTTCATGAGGGGAGTTATTCCCCCAGCCTTCCCCTCTCCCCTCCACCTTTAATTCATAACCCATCCCTCCTCTCCTACCTGGCCCAACCTTCCTCTCCTTCCTTTTTGGTACTATATTCCGTCACTCCAGGGCCGGGACAATGGGTGGGAAGGAGGGGCAGCTGCCCTGGGCACTGTGGTATCATGTGAGATGGGGGGACGCCACAAGGAGATTGGGGGGAGGGGACTTGTGTTGGGTGGGGGAAACTTGGGGGCATTAGGGAGTAAGAATGGTTATAGGAGGGGAAATGAGGCGAAATTTGGGTGTGTGTGCTAGGAGGAAAGGTGATTTGGGGGGATAGGTGTTGGGAGGGGGGAGGGGGGAAGTGGATTTGTGCTAGGAGGGGGATTTGGGGTGTTTTTGCTAGAAGAGTTGATATGGTAGAGGTGTAGGGGATTTGTGCCAGTAGGGATGAATGTGGGGGATATTTGGGGGGGGGGATGTGTGCTGGAAGGGGGAATTTGAAGTGGGTGGATGTGTACTCAGGGGATTTGGGGAGAGAGGATTTGAGCTGGGAAGGGGGATGGAGAGACAAATTATTTGTGCTGGGAAGGGTAATTTCAGCAGGGGGCGTATTTGTCCTGGGAATTTATGCTTAAGGGTAAGCATGCAGATTAGTGCTTAGTTTTTTGGGGCGAGGGGGGATTTTTGCTAACACATAATACTCGTACATCTTGGGGGGGCGCAGTTTGGCATGTTTGCCCTGGGCTCAAGATGGCCTTGTCTCAGCACTGCTCCACCTTGTCAATTTATACTGCTCACCGGTTATTGATGCCTTGGGGCATATGTTACTTATTATCCGCCATTTTCAAGTTAGCACTACTTTGTTGCGATCAACATATCTGATTTTGATTTTTTGTCTTGTACTCATAAGAAGAGGAGAGTGTCGGCGGGGGACTCCAGAAGAGGAGGTAAGCAACTCCTCCATGCAATACCATTGCACAGAGAAGGCAAGTATAACATGGTTTTTTATTTTAATTTAAAAAATGCGTTTACAATCACTTTAAAGCTAGCCAAAGATCGAATATGTCACCGGCATCCCCGCTCCTTTGTCCTTTGCAACTACAAGACAGGGAATACCACAGCCACAACTGATTGGCTCAGCGGCCTGCTATCATGTGACAAGTTTCCTGCGGTTTTACTCCAAACCTTAGCTCCTCCTTTAAGTGAATCTGTCCCAAGCCTGGGCAATTCAAACATAATGGAAAAAATGATTTAGCAGAGGTTACCTGCAGTGAAACCACAGAACCCAATGTGATTAGCAGCTTCAATGACCAATAGGGAGGTTTAGGAGGTGGGAGTAGATGAGACCAAGTTTAACTTTTACGAGGAAAATCGAGATTTGCATAGAACTTCATCCATCTGCATCTGAGCATTTGACATTCACAGTTTTCTGCGTATGAATGTTTCGTAATGTGCTCAAATTAAATTGACCAGTTTAGTGAGCGATTGGATTTCATGGCTGCTAAATGGAGGCGCTGCAAACTTCTTTGTATGTATCTAGACTCTAGAGTACATTAAAATATAAGACAGTGGGTGATTTAACAAACCAGCATTACTCCAAAAATGATATATTAGTTTTGAGCGGTCCTATTTAATATTTATAGTTGTCCAGGAACTATGAGGTGAGGAAGACATAATGATGATAAATGGGAAATACAATTTCCACTATTCCATAATGCCAGTGAGATAATAATGGGAGCATATAAGAAGTTTATGTGCACCATCATAAGCACTGAGATAAGGGGGGCGTGTGTTTTAATTAAATAAATGAAACGTTTATACCTATTGATAGATATTCCAGATTTTTAGGAGAAGTGAAAAGGAAATGTCCAAAATGGTACTCAGGATCTAAAGATTTAAATGATATATCATTCCTTTGTGGGCCCATCAGAAGATTCTGGAATATATTGCCTGGATGAAATACTAGGAAGGTGGTATTGAGGTTTGAACATTTTTCTTATTCGGAGGTTGCATCCACATGATGAAAAGTTGACAATCATTTTACAAAGTCGCATACACATGGCAACTCTCAAGCAACTTCAACCACTTTCGTTAGAATGGGAAGAAACGCACAATTGAGCGAGATTCCCTGAAAGCAAGAAATCTACTACCCACCAGTTTCTTTGATCACTGAAATTGATCGATCATACTGGGTTATAAATTGAAAGTTTGCAGGTTATTAAAAAACTCGATCAAAACCAGGAAAAAAAATGCATTTTCATCAAAAGCAATTGGATTTTTCCACCATGTGGAAACCACTCATTTCCACATTCGATCACTCGGGATTTGGATTCCAGCTCAGAAAGTGGTTGAAATTTTCAGAAAGCTGTAACATGTATGGCCAGCTTTAAGGTATTAAACTGGTTAACTAACAAGGTACCAAAGTCAATGACTAGATCAGCCATTCTCGACTTTTTTTTACCCTGGAGGAACCCTTGAAATATTTTTCAGGTCTAGGGGAACCCCTGCTAAAAAATAACTCCTACCTATAGATCACTGTGCATTAGCATGATCAATGCATTTCACACTATTTTAAACAATGGAATAAATCATATGGCTGAAGAGGGTCAGCAATGGCAGATCCCATATTTATTTAAGGAATTAATTACTTGTCATGAGGAAAATAGATGGGCTGTCATTGCTTACCTGTCCTTGTGAAAGTGCTAACTGAGTGGCTGTCATGCTGATAGTCTGCTTTACATACTTTAAGTCACTGACCTAGAATACATATGCAGATCTGAATAATCCGTGTACAGTTATAAGACATTATCTGCGTATTTTCAGGTCAGTGTAATGAAACTAGAGGGTAATCATGACAGCCAGGCAACTAGCAATTTCAGATGGAAAGGTCAGCAATGGCAAAGAGGTCACCAAGACAGGAAGTGAAGGGAAGTCTTTGCAATGGGGACACACACAGCAGTAAAAACCCAGCAGAGGCTTTATACCTCCTTAATGCTACAAAAAAAAGTGATTTCTACATAGTTCAATAATATTCTACAACACTGTGATCCATCATCCCATGTGACAGAATTGCTTCAAAGGCTAAAAATCGAACACTCACGTAATACACAAAATAAACAATTTGGTTTCAAGTTATTGACGCTGGTTCTTCGCTGCGGTACAAGTCCTGGGGAGATAATGCATCATGACATTCTGACGCAGCTATTGTTGTTAGTGCAAACGTGCTCTCTGCTGGAAGTCTGTGTCCCTGCCCCCACAATGCCATCGTGGCCATCACCTGCCCCTGCAATGACTATACTTACTAAGGGGAGCACAGCCGTTTGTACACAAGCTTTATAAATATACCACTGATAGAGATGTTACAAGACAGATATATACCTGACCTTAAATGGAAGTAGGTGGAACCATACATTTAGGTGTAGACCAATCAGACCATTAGAACATTCGTAGGACTAAATAAATGCATAGCCAATGAGAATATTAGTTAATTCACAGGGGTGAATGAACTTGTAGCCAGTGGTATCAGTAATTCATTCACTGGGGTAAATTAACTGTTTAACCAATCAGATCTTTGGAACAATAATATGACTAAATGAATGCTTAGCCAATGAGAATATTGGATCATTCACAGGGGTCAATTAACTTGTAGCCAGCTGCATCAGAAATTCATTCATTGGGGTAGATTAAATGTTTAGCCAATCAGATCATTGGAACATTTATAGCAGGGGTGCCCAACCAGTGGCCAGCGGAGGCATCTGATGTGGCCCTGCGACCTCCTGCTTTGGTATGGCGGGTTGGCATGCCCAGATCGCAGATTGCCAACCCGCCATTCCAGAGCATTAGTGTTGTGAATGAAGCTGGCGGTAGAGGAAGCAAGTGGCTATAGAGCAGAGCCGCATAAGCCTGTATATTGCTTCTGTCACAGGCGATACCAAATGCACTCTGCCTGGGGCAGCAACAGCCGGCGATAACTGAATGGAAGACTGTTTTTAAAAGTACGTTTATTACTAAAATCACAGTGTATCTATGGGCATATCTGTTCTGTAGTGGTTGCTGGGCTGTTTTCAGACAGATCCGCAGGTGGAGAGCAGTGAACCTGCGGGTTACCTGCACTGAGACAAAAACTTCTATTAGCTGCAGGTTTGGTGAGCTTTCAAAAAGTGCACCACACCTGCAGGATATAATAGAAGTCTATGGCAAAGGGCAGCAAACCCGCATGAAAGCCACAGGTGCACTGCTCTGCGCACATGGTGTGGGTAAACCGCAGAGCATCAGTGTGAAAGCAGCCTTAGATCCCTTTCACAGGATCGGTCCAACCCAATCAGATCATCCATTCACCTCTATGTAGTGGCAGATGTAAACTGGCTACCTCCAATCCGATGCAGTAAAAAAAACATAAGGGGATATGTCCCCTTCCGTCTGGGCAAATCGGATCGGAGGGCCCATAGAATAGAGAGGGCTGTATCCGAGTCTGCTTTACATATGCAGAGTGGACAAGGACCTGTCATCCGCCCGCTGCGCTCATTGTGGCCCGTGACCGATTACCAAGTCGCTTAAGTGGCCCTCGCTCTTCAATAGATTGGTCACCCCTGATTTATAGTATTAAATGAATGCTTAGCCAATGAGATTATTAGATCATTCACATTAGTCAATTAATTTGTAGCCAGTTGTATCAGTAATTCATTCATTTGGGGTAAATTACATTTAGCCAGTCGAATCAATGAACATTCAGAGGAGTCAATTACATTGCAGCCATTGAAATCACAAATAGGTTCATAGTTTTTAGCCAATCAAATCATTAAAACTTTGATTTGCATAAATTAATTTTTAGACAACTAGTAGAACTTTAATAGGTGCAAACCAATTTGTAGGCAGTCAGAATTACCAAATGTTGGCCTCTCTCTTTACATCTTTGCACTAGTATTGGCCATTGAGGCCAGTCATCAACTGGTAGGGATAAATGGAGGCAGCCTTTCTAATCATGCTGTGGGTATTGCAAGGCAACATGACAATGCTACTGCTTTTCTTCCTGTTCTCGTGTATGTATATACATTAGCTCTCATACGTTCATACTAAAGTGGGACTAAACCCTCCTATCTGTAACAGCCAAAAAAGCTGCCATCTTAGCCTCTGTTTAATCTGAAGTTGCCATGGTGCTGCACATGTGATCAGTTATGACACCGGCTAATTGATGGCTCACTAGTAATTGTGACAGCATTCATGGCATGCCTCTGTTTTAGGAAACTGTTAAATTGATGGGTTTAGTTCTGCTACAATCTCTGAATACTACTAATTTGGTTTTTCAACTGCATTCCATCTTGAAGAAAGCTTTCAGATCAACAGCAGCTGTGTATAAGTCAGGGAATGGGTGAGAATTAGCACTTGGAAGCAGGCATGTACTGGCCATTGGGACTACCGAGAGTTGCCCGGAGGGCCGAAGGCTCTGTGGGCTGGTTTTTATGCAGAGCTTCCCCCTCCCTGATCAACGAAGAGGCGACCAGGAGCGGCCGTGGCCACCCTGGCCCTCCCAGAACCTCAATTCCTCCACCTCCTCTCTGCTCCAAGAACAGTGTGGCCTGGGCTGAAGGACAGGCTGACTGAGGGCCCGGGGGAAGAGGACAGGTGGGAGGCGGAGGCTGCCAAGGATCAAGAGGGAGACTCAGCACTGCTGCTGCTGGCCATCAGGTACCCGGAATCCTACACATACCTGGCTGTACACAGAAACTGCATGGGTGGAGGAACAGAGGAGGGACTGCAGATAGGGACAGTGCTATCTGGTCTGTCCCAGCCCTCCCCTCTTTCTTTCAGACCCCCTCTGTCTCCCAGCTCTCCCTCTGTCTCTCAGCCCCCCTCTGTCTCTCAGCCCCCTCTCTCTCAGACCTCCCCTCTGTCTCTCAGCCCTCCCTCTATCTCTCAGCCCCCCTGTCTCTCACCCCCCACCCCCTCTCTCTCAGACCCCCCTCTGTCTCTCAGCCCCCGTCAGCCCCCTCTCTCTCTCTCTCTCACCCACTCTCACTCACTCCCTCTCTCTTACACTCACCCCCACTCTCTCTCACCCCCCCTCACCCCCTTTCCCTCAACCCCCCCCTCTCTCACTGCCCTCTCTCTCTCTCACCCCCCCCCCTCACCCCCTTTTCCTCAGCTTCCCCTCTCTCACCACCCTCTCTCTCTCTCACTCCCTCTCTCTTACACTCACCTCTACTCTCACCCCCACTCTCACCCCCTTTTCCTCAACCCCCCCTCTCTCACCGCCCTCTCTCTCACTCCCTCTCTCTTACACTCACCCCCTCTCTCTCTCACCAACCCCCTCTCACCCACTTTCCCTCTACCCCCCCCCCCCCTCACTCCCACCTCTCTGTCTTACTCCCTCTCTCTCTCACCCTCTCATAATAAAGGATGTGGGGTCCATTTGGTGGGCGTGATTTTTTTTTTTTTTTTTTTCCGGAGGGGGCAGCATTTTATTCAATTAAAGTGGGCTGGTCTGGATGAAGTCCAGGGCCAAATTTTTGTCCCAGTCCAGCCCTGCTTGAAAGCTGCAAAATTTGGCTGTAGGGGTCTATTACCTTCAGGCTTAGAACTAGTAACATCTTTGACAACTGTCAGCTTTTAGTGTTTTTTTTTATCGCAACAGGCAGGATATATGTGTATGGCCAACATTTATAGCTGGAAAATTGGCCTGTCTATACTGGCAGTATTATGGCAGAGCCGCATAGGATGATAACACAGAGAAAGCTGGGAGATATAAGCGGTAAAACAGGATTAGCACAGTCATGAAGCCGTGCATGATGTGGGAAGATGCTCCATCATTTTTATATTGCCTCTGCATCTGCTACATGAAGACAATGAGGACAGCCTAGTGTTAATGGCTGCCAATGCATCTTATGTTATCAACCAAAATCCTTGGGGGCACTTAATGACTTTAAGATATTTGGCTGGGGGAGGGATGCTGTGCAAGCTTGCAACTGTATCTATGGGAGAACTCGGAATAACACAAAATTGCTATTTGTATTTCATGTCTGTGTAGCGCGCAGGTTATAAGAAGATGGTATAGATCAGGGGTATTGAATTAAAATTCAGGAAGGTCCGACCGCATCTTCCAGCAGAGGTCCAAATCTCTTTTTTTTTCAGCCCTCTCCTATATCACAATCTCTTACATCAGTGTCCCCAGTTCCCCCCACACATCACAGTCCCCCACTTCACATCAGTTTCCCCTTAACAGTAGTGTTCTCAGGCCCCCTGCACATCACCCCCACCTACCTTTTACAATAGTGTACTGAACCTCTTTAACATCACACACCCCCACAGTACTGTCCTGTGCCCCCTTCACATCCCTCCCCCAAAATACTGTCCTCTGCTGACTTCACAGCACCCTCCAGCAGAACTGTGCCCCCTTCACCCCCCCACAAAACTGCCCCCTTTACACCCCCCCACACAGCACTGCTCCCCCTTTACATCTCCCCCCCCCATAGCACTGTCCCCCCTCTCACGTCACAAATCCCCCCAACAGTAGTGTGCTCTGCCCCCTTCACGTCAAACACCCACCCCATAGCACTGCTCTCCGTTCTGCTGCTATAATAACAGCTGCGGAGGCTGGGGGAAAGGAGCGGCTCCTAAATACCGTGAACTTGGGTCCGGATGGTATAGTGCAGGGATATGCAATTAGCTGACCTCCAGCTGTTGCAGAACTACAATTCCCATGACTCATAGCAAGATTCTGACAGCCACAAGCATGACACCCAGAGGCAGAGGCATGATGGGACTTGTAGTTTTGCAACAGCTGGAGGTCCACTAATTGCATATCCCTGGTATAGTGTCTTGGTCCGGATCCGGACCACGGTCTGCCATTTAGTGATGCCTGGTATAGATCAAACATGTTAAACAAAAGTTATACAGTGGGCTGAGTTGGGTGGATTTAATGCATAAGGGGACACCTTCTGTCACTAAGTGCAACACCTTTTATTCCAGAAAACGATTATAAAACTTTGGTAATTGCCATTACATTAACATTGCAACTTGCAGCGTGTTATCCCAGGGTCCATAGGACATTTCATGGTGTACTGATCTGCAAAATGTAGGTGTGTAGCTTACAGCCATTGTAGGACAGCTGAGGCCTTATACAATTTTTAATTTCTTTTTTTTTTTATAATTCAGTTTTTATTAAGTTTTTAGGGCATACACAAGAAAGGAAAAAACAAGAAAAGGAAACAATAATGTACACAAAGGGCCAAGAGAACAGAAGAGGTCCAACTGTTACAAATACAATATTACATTGCACACATTGGTCACAATCAGAACCACTTTTCCAGCTTTCTCTTTCTTTTCTGGAGGTTTCAGATACTCAGGGGTGTGCTTAGCACCCCTGAGGTCTTTGGTGGGAAGCTCTAGGCTGATTGTTCACTATCCCTATTTCTCACTCAATATGAGCTATGTACTTTGAGAATTGTTCCATAGCCTTTGGCTCAGATTACCATTTTTCTTTTACATTATTGGAATGACGTTTCCATCCCTTTTGTTATGTTTATGTACCTTTGCTGTATCGCTGTTGTTTTGAGTATCTTTACCTCATTTTGCTAAAAAATGAATACATTTATTGAAAGTAAAAAATACGAGCCAAAAAGAGCCTGGTGTGTACATACAAAACAGAAGTGAGCGGAAAGAAACTTAGAAATTGTGGTAATCCATTTACTCTACAAATTGATTAAGAAATACACCAGGGGGCCATGGAAAATATTGTAAGGGCCTAAAAGAATAAGGAACCATTGTGTGAATAGACTGCAAGGGAAGGCCACAATCGTCATGCAAGGGGAGAGCCATATTCATACTGATCCCACACATCCCACACTTTGTTAAATATTGGCAGAGCATCGTTTGCTAAAGCAGTTGGTTCCATTCTACAAATATCAGCTGTAATATTCAGGAGCTGGATCATGGAAGGGGGAACAGGGGACAACCAATTTAATGGGATAGTCCTCTTCTCTGCCAACAAAATTTAAGAGATTAACTTTTTCACAGGCATTCCTATGACTCAGGAAGGGAAGACCCAAAAGATAATGTATCGGGTCTCGTGGGAGAGACCCAGCAAATAATGGTTGAAGAAGAGACATTACAGAATGCCAAAAGGGTACTTCTGGCATCCTGTACCAAAACAATAAAACCTTAACAGCAGTCTCTCTCTGCTCCATGCAACGAGAAATTTAGGAAGTGGAACACCAAATCTTGTCCCAACAGGGAAGGGTAATGGAGTTGGAGAATACAATTTAATTTCTTTAAAAAACACAACTCTGGTCTAAAAGAAAACTGAATTCTATGATAACAGCACTTTCCCAAATCACTTTATAGGTGGGTGAGCGCAAGGTGGTGGCGCTTCGATGACAAATTGCTTCTTTGCTTATTGGAAATAAATCATCCCGGTTAGCCTTAAAGTATTTATAAACTCAATAACTACGTAAATTCTCATTTAAGCTTTCACTTGTTAACCCTTTAGCACCCATCCACCATGGTTCTTTAACCAGGTCTTAAAGGGGTTTTAAACCCTTACAAATACCCAGTGAAGCGATTGGCTTCAGGTGATACACAAAGATTAAGGAAATCCTCCTAAAAAAGTTGTACCTGTTTATTTGCAGTCTTCTCTTCTCTACATACAGTCAAAATGCAGAGTTTATAAAGCTTGTTAGCTTTCAGAAAAAAAAGGGGGTGGAGAGGTGAAGTTACACTCTGCAGAGCTCAGTGAGGAAAGCTCTGAGAGCTGAATGTAGGGAAGGGACACAGACAGGGGCGGACTGACCATTCGGGCACTGCCCGAGGGCCCCATGCCACTAAGGGGCCTCATCAGGGTTGCCAGACTCAATAAAACCAGGGACAGTATGTAAAAATCTGTGTTTTTTAAAAAAATCCCAAGATTATAGCTGCCCCACCTCTCCAGTACCTTTTCAGTGTGTGTATGTGTATTCTGTGTGTATATACTGTGTGTGTATATTGTGTGTCTGTGTGTGTATACTGTGTGGCCCCATAATCTATTGCCTGGGAGCCCCATAATCTCCTGTTGCCCAGGGGCCCCATAATCTTCTCCTATTACCCAGGGGCCCCATATTCTCCTATTGCCCGGGTGCCCCATGAGTTGTCAGTCTGCCCCTGGACACAGACAAAAATTACAATTTATTAAATTATTGCTCTTAATTGAGACAAGTACACACTATAGAGGGATATGCTTTGTTCATATTTGACTGAGGTTTACAACCACTTTAAGGCAGAGGGTCAGAATGAACTTCCTGATCACATGACCACTGTGTCTAGCCACCAGCTCCAGATCATACCTAGATACTGGGAGCTGTCAGTGAAAGCCTGCTCACTATGTGGGAAGCATGCAGCGAGCGTGCTCTCAGCATAGAAACATCAGCCGCCATGGTTGCATATGTAAGACATGTAGACATTAACGCCCACCCTCCTTGATGCCATACATATGTGTTACATGATCAGAAAGTAGTTTAAGGCTTTTCTTCCACATTACAAGATGATTGTTTACAATTACTTAACCACTTCAGCCCCGGAAGGATTTACCCCCTTCCTGACCAGAGCACTTTTTCCAATTTGGCACTGCGTCGCTTTAACTGCTAATTGCGCGGTCATGCAATGCTGTACCCAAACGAAATTTGCGTCCTTTTCTTCCCACAAATAGAGCTTTCTTTTGATGGTATTTGATCACCTCTGCCGTTTTTATTTTTTGCGCTATACACGGAAAAAGACAGAAAATTTTGAAAAAAAATGATATTTTCTACTTTTTGTTCTAAAAAAAATCCAATAAACTCAATTTTAGTCACAATTTGGCCACATGTCTTTGGTAAAAAAAATGTCAATAAGTGTATATTTATTGGTTTGCGCAAAAGTTATAGCGCCTACAAATTAGGGTACATTTTCTGGAATTTACACAGCCTTTAATTTATGACTGCCTATGTCGTTTCTTGAGGTGCTAAAATGGCAGGGCAGTACAAAACCCCCACAAATGACCCCATTTTGGAAAGTAGACACCCCAAGGAAATTGCTGAGAGGCATGTTGAGCCCATTGAATATTCATTTTTTTTGTCCCAAGTGATTGAATAATGACAAAAAAAAAAAAAAAAATTACAAAAAGTTGTCACTAAATGATATATTGCTCACACAGGCCATGGGCATATGTGGAATTGCACCCCAAAATACATTTAGCTGCTTCTCCTGAGTATGGGGATACCACATGTGTGGGACTTTTTGGGAGCCTAGCCGCGTACGAAAACCAATCACTGCCTTCAGGATTTCTAAGGGCGTACATTTTTGATTTTACTCCTCACTGCCTATCACAGTTTTGAAGGCCATAAAATGGCCAGATGGCACAACCCCCCCCAAATGACCCCATTTTGGAAAGTAGACACCCCAAGCTATTTGCTGAGAGGCATGTTGAGTCCATGGAATATTTTATATTTTGACACAAGTTGCGGGAAAGTGACTATTTATTTATTTTTTTTTTTTTTGCACAAAGTTGTCACTAAATGATATATTGCTCACACAGGTCATGGGCATATGTGGAATTGCACCCCAAAATACATTCTGCTGCTTCTCTTGAGTACGGGGATACCACATGTGTGGGACTTTTTAGGAGCCTAGCCGCGTACGGGGCCCCGAAAACCAATCACCGCCTTCAGGATTTCTAAGGGTGTACATTTTTGATTTCACTCTTCACTGCCTATCACAGTTTCGGAGGTCATGGAATGCCCAGGTGGCACAAACCCCCCCAAATGACCCCATTTTGGAAAGTAGACACCCCAAGCTATTTGCTGAGAGGCATGGTGAGTATTTTGCAGCTCTCATTTGTTTTTGAAAATGAAGAAAGACAAAAAAAAAAATTTTTTTTTCCTTTTTTTAATTTTCAAAACTTTGTGACAAAAAGTGAGGTCTGCAAAATACTCACTATACCGCTCAGCAAATAGCTTTGGGTGTCTACTTTCCAAAATGGGGTCATTTGGGGGGGTTTTGTGCCACCTGGGCATTCCATGGCCTCCGAAACTGTGATAGGCAGTGAAGAGTGAAATCAAAAATTTACGCCCTTAGAAAGCCTGAAGGCGGTGCTTGGTTTTCGGGGTCCCGTACGCGGCTAGGCTCCCAAAAAGTCTCACACATGTGGTATCCCCGTACTCAGGAGAAGCAACAGAATGTATTTTGGGGTGTAATTTCACATATTCCCATGGCATGTTTGAGCAATATATCATTTAGTGACAACTTTGTGCAAAAAAAAAAAAAAAAATTTGTCTCTTTCCCGCAACTTGTGTCACAATATAAAATATTCCATGGACTCGACATGCCTCTCAGCAAATAGCTTGGGGTGTCTACTTTCCAAAATGGGGTCATTTGGGGGGGTTTGAACTGTCCTGGCATTTTATGCACAACATTTAGAAGCTTATGTCACACATCACCCACTCTTCTAACCACTTGAAGACAAAGCCCTTTCTGACACTTTTTGATTACATGAAAAAATTATTTTTTTTTGCAAGAAAATTACTTTGAACCCCCAAACATTATATATTTTTTTAAAACAAATGCCCTACAGATTAAAATGGTGGGTGTTTCATTTTTTTTTTCCACACAGTATTTGCGCAGCGATTTTTCAAACGCATTTTTTGGGGAAAAAACACACTTTTTTACATTTTAATGCACTAAAACACACTATATTGCCCAAATGTTTGATGAAATAAAAAAGATGATCTTAGGCCGAGTACATGGATACCAAACATGACATGCTTTACAATTGCGCACAAACGTGCAGTGGCAACAAAATACATTTTTAAAAGCCTTTAAAAGCCTTTACAGGTTACCACTTTAGATTTACAGAGGAGGTCTACTGCTAAAATTACTGCCCTTGATCTGACCGTCGCGGTGACACCTCACATGCATGGTGCAATTGCTGTTTACATTTGACGCCAGACCGACGCTTGCGTTCGCCTTAGCGCGAGAGCAGGGGGGACAGGGGTGCTTTTTTTTTTTTTTTTTTTTTTTTTTTTTTTTTCTTTATTATTTTTTTGCTTTTTTATCTTATTTTAAAACTGTTCCTTTCATTTTTTTTTTTTTTTTTTTTATCATTTTTATTGTTATCTCAGGGAATGTAAATATCCCCTATGATAGCAATAGGTAGTGACAGGTACTCTTTTTTGAAAAAATTGGGGTCTATTAGACCCTAGATTTCTCCGCTGCCCTCAAAGCATCTGACCACACCAAGATCGGTGTGATAAAATGCTTCCCCAATTTCCCAATGGCGCTATTTACATCCGGCGAAATCTAAGTCATAAAATGCTCGTAGCTTCCGGTTTCTTAGGCCATAGAGATGTTTGGAGCCACTCTGGTCTCTGATCAGCTCTATGGTCAGCTGGCTGAATCACCGGCTGCATTCTCAGGTTCCCTGTTGAGACAGGAGAGCCAGAGAAAAACACGGAAGACGGTGTGGGGGGGCGGGCATTCTCTCCCACTGCTTGTAAAAGCAGTCTAGAGGCTAATTAGCCGCTAGGATTGCTTTTACATGAAAGCCGACCGCTGGCTGAAAAGAATGATACTAAGATGATACCTAAACCTGCAAGCATCATTCTGGTATAACCACTCAAAGTCGTGAATGGTGTACCTGAAGACAAAAAAATGGTTAACAATAAAGCACAGTAAACGGTAAAGTATAAAAAATTGCATACCTGAAAAGCAAACATGATAAAACATAATAACAATAAAACATTGCAGAATAGAATACATTAAAAAAGAGCAGAACAATAGAGAGAGAGAATAGAGAGAGAACAATAAAACGACAACTATTATTTTTTATTTTATATTTCTGTTTGTGTTTTTTTTTTTTTTTTACACTTTTTTTGTAACTGTAACTTTTATAACTGTAACCGGTTCCAGGTTCGGGTCTCTCAAAATGCGATGGCATCTTGGGAGACCCTGTGAAAGTGTGCCTAGTCTGTGCAATGCTGTATCCTACGCTAATACTCAACTAGTGAATGGTAGCGTTCAAAACATTCACCAATGCAAAGACCAGGATTGACAGGAGGGACAATAATAGCGGGTGTCACGCCTATATCCGCGCTTGCTGCAGACACAACATTTTTTTTGTAGGGGTTCGTTGGGTAGGGGTACTCGGGAGGACATAAAAATGCCTCTCATGCAGCCGACTGCATTTGGTTGGGGATGTGAATGGGGGAAGTACGGGAGCTGCAGAAGTGGTGGGTTCCCAATTAGGATTGGCGAATGCAGCAGGAAGGGCATTATGGGCACGACGGGCCTGTGTTTGTCTTTTTGGTGGCAGCGGGACACTACTTGTGCTTGCCACCTCACCAGCTTGAACTGCACTTATGGGACTTGCCACGACACCAAGTGTTACTGCAGTGCTGGTTTGACAACGACCGGGGTGTATTAGGCCGCTGGCGCTTGCCAGTTCACCAAAACGCTACCAAAAAAACTGTTAACGATCGCAGGGATCAGGCCTGACTCTGCGAATGCTGCAGTTATGCGTTTAGTGTTTTGTAAGTGACAGTGATCGATCGATACTGCACTTGGGTGGGCTGGGCTGGGCCGGGTGGAGGGGCAAAACGCAGGTGCTAGCAGGTATCTGGGCTGATCCCACTAACACTGCGTTTTTGGGAACCCTAAACTGCTGGGGACGCCAGTATAGATCTGATCGGATCAGATATTGATCAGTTCAGATACTATACCACTAAGGGAGGTGTACGGTGCGTGCGTGGGTGTTAGCACTACTGGCACTAACCTGACGCTGCTTGGGGCTGGTGCTTGCCAGTTCACCAAAACGCTACCAAAAAAACTGTTAGCGATCGCAGGGATCAGGCCTGACTCTGCGAACGCTGCAGTTATGCGTTTAGTGTTTTGTAAGTGACAGTGATCGATCGATACTGCACTTGGGTGGGCTGGGCTGGGCCGGGCGGAGGGGCAAAACGCAGGTGCTAGCAGGTATCTGGGCTGATCCCGCTAACACTGCGTTTTTGGGAACCCTAAACTGCTGGGGACGCTAGTATAGATCTGAACGGATCAGATATTGATCTGTTCAGATACTATACCACTAAGGGAGGCGTATGCTGCGTGCGTGGGTGTTAGCGGTACTGGCGCCAATCTGACGCTGCCTGGGGCGACGCATGTCACCGCCGGGTGATCAGGGGGCTAAACCTTTATTCGGTAATAAACGGCGGGTGCCCTGACACTATAAAAAATAAACAAACTAACCAGCGTCACCCGTAACGGTTATACGGTGATCAGTGGTGAAAGGGTTAACTAGGGGGCAATCAAGGGGTTAAAACATTTATTAGATAGTATATGGGGGTCCCTGTCGCTATAAAACGCTGACGGCAAACCTAAATATTTACGTCCCTAACCAGCGTCACCAGCGACACTAATACAGCGATCAGAAAAATGATCGCTTAGCGACACTGGTGACGGGGGGTGATCAAGGGGTTAAAACTTTATTAGGGGGGGTTAGGGGGGTATCCTAGACCTAAAGGGGGCCTAACACTCACTGCCCTAACACTGTAACTGTCACAAACTGACACCAATACAGTAATCAGAAAAAAAAAAAAAAAAAAAAAACCTGCTTGGTGTCAGTTTGTGACGGGGGGGGGGGGATCGGGGTGTTTAGTGTGCCTGGCATGTTCTACTGTGTGTGTGTGTTGGTGCACTCACATTACAGTCTTCTCTCCTCGGCCCGGAACGGAAAATACCGAGCTGAGGACAGATGACATCATTTCCTCTGCCTCTGTGTACAATACAGAGGCAGGGAAATGATCCCATTGGCTGGGAGCGATCGCGAGGGGGGGGCCACGAATGGATGGCCTCCCCCTCACCACCGATCACCGGGGGAGATTTGCCGACCGCCGCAGGCACCGGGGGGGGGGGGGGGTCCGTTCGGACCCCCCACCCGCGGGCAGGCAAGGACGTACCTGTAAGTCCTTTTGCCTGCCCGTGCCGCTCTGTCGACATACATCGTCGTGCGGCGGTCGGCAACTGGTTAAACAACCCATTTAGTTTAAAATAGAAATTAAAGGTAAAACATTTTTGTATAGATATTTTAAAAAAAATTATAAATACAGTTTTTCCCTTTTTTATAAATGATCACATTCCCTCTGTTCTCAGCTGCATAAGAGCTGGGGGAGGAGAAGCAGTACTATACTGAGCTTCCCAGTGAATCATAGCTCCCAACTGTCCTTGATTTTGAGGGACTGTCCCTGATTTAGAGCAATGTCCCTCTGTCCCTCATTCCTCCTCATTTGTCCCTCATTTTGAACTGATCTATATAGATGTATATAAAATGCACTTATTATCCATCAAAAAGTGTTTTCCAGTGCTAAACCTTTCATCTGATTTCTAAATTGCTTTATCTGTACATTCCAAAAGCCAATATAAAGGAATAGTAGTGGTAAAAAGAGCACTTGTGGGTTTAACCAATCTTGTTTTTTTGTACAATTCTCCTTTAAGGGGGCGTGGCAAGTGGTGTGTCCTATGCCTGCATGCTTTTGCCGATAGGTGTCCCTCATTCCCATTTCAAAAAGTTGGAAGGTATGGTGAATGGCTGTGCAGGTGGGGGGGGGGGGGGGGGGTGTCAGTACAAGTCTGATCATTGGAGTTCCCAGTATAGCTAGAAAACTGACCACGGTGTGTTCCCCTTCTTATGCCCCGTACACACGGTTGGATTTTCCGGCGGAAAATGTGTGATAGGACCTTGTTGTCGGAAATTCCGACCGTGTGTAGGCTCCATCACACATTTTCCATCGGATTTTCCGACACACAAAGTTTGAGAGCTGGCTATAAAATTTTCCGACAACAAAATCCATTGTCGGAATTTCCGATCGTGTGTACACAAATCTGACGCACAAAGTGCCAGGCATGCTCAGAATAAATAAAGATATGAAAGCTATTGGCCACTGCCCCATTTATAGTCCCGACGTACGTGTTTTACGTCACCGCGTTCAGAACGATCGGATTTTCCGACAACTTTGTGTGACCGTGTGTATGCAAGACAAGTTTGAGCCAACATCCGTCGGAAAAAATCCTAGGATTTTGTTGTCGGAATGTCCGAACAAAGTCCGACCGTGTGTACGGGGCATTACAGTGTATGTGGTTTGCAATTGGTAAAGTCCATTCATTCCAAAACCAAATGTTAAAAGTAAACAAAATCTTTCAAACGACATTCAAATGTTCTGGGATTTTTCGTACAAATTTTCCTAGGACTGTTTCTAAGAATTTGTGTTCGAAATTCTATCCATCTAAGGCCAGCTTAATAAGACTAACTATTCCTAAAATGTCCCCTCCCCCCTCCTCCTAACTATCTTGCCTAAGCTTTATAAAACAAAAGTGTGTATACTTACCTGTTTTTAACCTGCTCTGGTCCAGTCACACGATCTTGCAACCCTGCTTTATGGGAGCCTTAGGCTCCCATGGCCCAGGTGTTGTCGGTGCTCCCTTCTCTCCCCTGCAGCAGGCGCTCACTGACACAGGGGATCCGGAGCTCCTGGATCACGGGACTGGACCAGAGCAGATTATAATAGGTAAGTTCACACTTTTATTTTTTTTATACAGGTTAGGCAGTATAGGTAGTAGGAGGGGTAGAGAACATTTTTACAAATGGTTAGGCTTAGGCTTTTCTTCCCCTTTTAAAGTGGTTTTAAAGGCATATTTTTTTTAATTAAAATAATAAACATGTTATACTTACCTGCTTAGTGCAATGGTATTGCATAGAAAGGTTCCTTACCTCCTCTTCCAGAGTCCCCCGCCAGCTCTGTCCACTGCTCCTATTCTCTGTGTACCCCCATAGCAAGCCATGTGCCTAGGAGGCACCTGTGCGTGTGTTTTCGATCCAGGCTAGGTGCGTCTATAGACACACACAGCATGGCTCAGCCTGCCTTCCCTCCCCCACTACTTCCTCACAGCATTTGACTGACAGCAGAAGGAGCCAATGGCTTCTGCTGCTATCAGGGTCTACTGTGAATGCAGGAAGAGAGGAGCAATGCTTCTGCAGATGCAGCACTGGATTAAGAGAGGACTTGGGTGTTTAAGGGAGGACCCGGGGGGAATCTTGAAGTACATTTTCAAGTAAATATGGTGCACACTCCACAACACAAAATGGCCATGCCCACTGTAAGCCGAATATCAGCTTTTATAGGTTCACACCTATGCATTTTTTAGTGCGTTTTGCAGTTTGCAGAAATGCACTACAGTCCATTTAACATGGTTTCCTATGGTACAAGTTCACATCAATGCGTTTTGCAGTTGGTACGTTTTTGGAAAGGGTCAGGGACTTTTTTCCCGTGATTTGCAGGTAATAGACTTCAATAGAATCGCACCAGAAATGCAAGTGTTATGTTTGTGATGCGATTTTTGATGTGTTTTGTGGTTTTTATTTTAACCCTGTATATAGCTGGTTGCTAAGCAGGGGCCAGGAGGCCCGATGCTGCGTCCTTAACAACCGATGAATCATCAGCTGTCAGCGGGGTTCCCCACTGACAGCTGAATGTAAAGATAAGGAAAATTGCTGGCAAAATAAAATCGTGAAAAACACAGTGTGGGATCCCCCTACCAGGCCTTTGGGTCTAGTATGGATTCAGAGAGGACCCCCCACGCCAAAAGGGGCGGGCTCTCTGGGTGATGTCAGTGGATGGCCACACCCCATGGCTATATAAGAGATGCCAGACAGCGGGCAATACAAAAAGGAGGAAGACAGCCACAGAAGAAGAGTGGCTTTTTTTTATAGGGGGTAACAGGTGGTGAGGAAGAAGACAGCAGCGGGAGAAGATAGCACAAGATGAGAGCTCGGGGAGAAGATAGCAGTGGGAGAAGATGGCGGCAGGAGAAGACGGCGACGGGAGAAGATGGCAGCTGGAGAGATGGCGGCGGGAGAAGACAGTGGTGGGAGAGACAGCAGTGGGAGAGATGGCGGCGGGAGAAGACGGCTCAGAGCTATTTTTTTAATAAAGGACTTGTCAAAAACCAGCTGTTTTCACATAGGGGGGGGGCGGGATCTGGGGGCCCCCTTCTTAAAGGGGGGCTTCCAGATTCCGATAAGTCCCCCGCCTGCAGACCCTGACAATCACCGGCCAGTATGGTTCAGGAGGGGGGGGGGGGGACATTCGCTCACCCTCTTCCTTTCCTGACCTGCCGGGCTGCATGCTTGGATAAGGGTTGGTATGGATTTTGTTTTTTAATTTTGACGTGGGGCGGTTCCCTCCAAACCCATACTAGACCTGAAGGATGCCATTTTTTTTTTTTTACATTCAACTGACAGCTGAATGTAAAAAATAAATAAAAATGTAAGACGCAAAATGCATGAAAAACAAGAGTTTAAAAACGCAAAATGCACTACAAAAGGTGCCTGAAAAATGCATCAAGCGCAGCCGCATAGATGTGAACCTAGAGTTAGCTGGAGCTGGAGGGTGGCACAGTGGTGTCGTGGGTAGCACTCTCTCCTAGCGGTAAAAAGGGTCGCTGGTTCGAGTCCCAACCACGACAATACCTGCCTGGAGTTTGCATGTTCTCCCTGTGCCTGCGTGGGTTTCCTCCGGGTACTCTGGTTTCCTCCCACACTCCAAAGACATGCTGGTAGGTTAATTGGCTTCTGTCCAAAATTGGCCCTAGTATATGAATGTGATTTGGGGACCTTGGATTGTGGGCTCCTTGAGGGTAGGGACCGATGTATGTGTGGAGCGCTGCGTGAATTGACAGCGCTATATGGGTACCTTAAATGAATAATAATATAATAGATGAGCATCTTAATGAGACACAATGTACAGGGATAGGGGCAATTGTAGACATGCACCCACACTCACTCAGGATGGACTGGTGTCTTTATTTAACCTTACTAACTATGTAACTATGGAGTGTGGCAACTCAGTTTAAAGGCAAGTTTCAGATATAGCATATAAGATGAACTGAAAGAAGATTATTTTACTTTTTGACTTTTGTTTTTGATGCCTATAAGGAACTGCAGAGAGCTGTGAGCAACAGCAAGAAGCTTTTTTCTAGATTGGCTTTTTGGTACTCCAGGTAAATTTAAAAAAAACACACTGTTTTGTCCAATTTATCCAAAAAATATTTATTGTTTTAAATACTTTTAGTACATATATCAATAATCTTTGAACCGTTTCCCATAGTCCCCTCTTTAAGTGGAAGGTTCTACACTAGAGCTGCACGATTCTGGATAAAATGAGAATCACACATTTTTTGCTTAGAATAAATATCACGATTCTCTGGCGATTCTGAAGAACCTTTTTATTTTAAAGATTTACAAGATGGCAATAAAATATGACATAATATTCTTTGCTTCAATCAAATTTAAAGAAATGTAATAAAAAATAATGTAATGTGTAAAGAACTAAAAAAATTAGCAATAAGTTATATTAGGGTCTTTTTTTTTTTTTTTTTTTTTTTTTTATTACTCGCCAATACCAATTACCTATACCTGCCGCATCTTTTTTGTTTCAGCTGTCAGCAATGGTACAAAGCATTGAAAAGTTATTTTACTAATAAAATTAATTTTATTTTTTTTTTAATTTTGTGCTTTTTTTCAATGTGAAACGTGTAAATATATGTTTAAGGTGTAAAAATATTAATGAACAAAGCAAACAAAAAAAAGGTTTTAATTAATAATAGTTTATAAAATCGAAGTAAATAAAAAAAATCAGCAGGAAAAAAATAATTAAATGAAGGAGAATAAGAAGTTAATAAGGCTGATTAGAGTAAATTAAAGGAGAAATCCAATCAAAGCTTGTTTGGATCCATGTGGATCACAGGAGCGCAGTTTGTTTCGCACTCCTGTGACCCGTCTTCAGCAGAGAGCGGGCTGAAGTTCACTCTCTGCTGACATCACAGAAGTCAGTCCAGGCGCGGTGTCATCGCGACAAAGTCTGGTTCCGCCAGGTGCCTGGACTGACACCTGAGTCAGCCTCTTAGCTAGCTGCTGAGAGCCTGAGCTGGCCACCCCCTCCACAGCCCAGCGCTCCAATGAGCGAGGAGGGAGCAGAGCAGAGAGCTGTGACTGACAGTCTACAGCTCTCTGCTCACAGAGCTCTGAAAAGTGAATGATCAGCGGTGTTTGATTGCTCGGTTCTCAGTGCAGAAGCGCCAGGAGGCAGATGCTGCATCCACCTAGCTAAGTATGATTCCTAAAAAAAAGAAAAATCCTTTACTTTTAAGGGTTAATAAGGGGTTTAACTGAGTTATTTTCATTCCTTTGATCTGTAAAGGAATAAACAGAAAGATACAATGTTTCTTTTTACCTGTCTCTTTCAGCTGAGCAATGTTGTTGATAAACATTGCCAGCTGCTTTTGCTTTTGTTGGCAACTGTGAGCAAGGGAAACTGCTTGGCATTTTTTACATGAATTGTGGAAATGCTGGAATTAGGATCGTGTGGGGGGGTCGAATTGGGATTGCAGTCTTTTAACGATTAATCATGCAGCTCTATTCTGCACTATGTGTATCAGTCTAACATCTGTGTGGCCATTGTTCAAAAAGCAGGGGGCAGGGAGGTGATACAGAAACTTAGAAACTTCAGAGCTGCAGGCTCGGAACTATATATATATATATATATATATATATATATATATATATATATATATATATATATATATATATATATATATATATATATATATATATATATATATATGAATGCCTTGCCTTTACCCGCACATGAACTTTTTTTCCAATAAAATAATTCATTGAGCAAAGAAAAGCAGCAACAATTGAAGTACGTACAATGTTAACAAAACATTTAAACTTCAGCAAAATTGTATACAATTTCAATACAAACTGTACCTGCATATGAACTTTAATGGAATCCCAGTTTTAGTCCGTAGAGTTCAATATTGATTTGGCCTTCTTTTGGGAAGGCTGTCCACAAGGTATAGGAGTGTGTCTATGGGAAGGTTTGACGATTCTTCCAAAAGCTCATTTGTGAGGTCAGGCACTGATGTGGACAAGAAGTCCTGGCTCGCAGTCTCCGCTCTAATTCATCCCAAAGGTGCTCTATTGGGTTGAGGTCAGGATTCCATGCAGGCCAATCAAGTTCCTTCACCCCAAATTCGCTCATCCATGTCTTTATGGACCTTGCTTTGTGCACTGGTGCACAGTCATGTTGGAACAGGACGGGCCATCCCAATTTGTTCCCACAAAGTTGGGAGCATGAAATAGCCCAAAATGTATTGGTATTCTGACACCTTAAAAGTTCCCTTCACTGGAACTAAGGGGCCAAGCCCAACCCCTGAAAAACAACTCCACACCATAATCCCACTTGACCAAATGATTTGGACCAGTGCACAAAGCAAGGTCCATAAAGACATGGATGAGCGCATTTGGGGTGGAGGAACTTGACTGGCCTGCAGTCCAATAGAACACATTTGGGATGAATTAGAGCGAGGACTGCGAGCCAGGCCTTTTTGTCCACATCAGTGCCTGACCTCACAAATGCGCTTCAGGAAGAATGGTTAAAAATTACCATAGACACACTCCTAAACCTTGTGGACAACCTTCCCAGAAGAGTCTAAGCTGTTATAGCTGCAAAGGGTGGGCCAACTCAGTATTGAACCCTATGGACTAAGACTGGGATGCCATTAAAGTTCATGTGTGTGTAAAGGCAGGCGCCCCAATACTTTTAGTAATATAGGGTGCTTTTGGGGTGCCATTGAAAGTATTTCTGCTGTTGTATTAAATGCACTGTGTAGTTATACCGACAGTTACAAGCTGGACTGAATGGAAAGAGATTAATCCTATTTCTGTAGTTTCCCGGGCTTTCTGAGTCCTGCCCCTTGCTCTAAGCCTGATAAATACCAGAGGAAGGCTCAAAGCACTCTCTCTTCCACATGGGATTTCAGAGGAAGAATTACTACACCCGGTAGGCCTGCTGGGTCACCCTGCTGAGATTTTCCCTGGACTATGGACCTACCATCAATGGACTCTTGCTGAATGGACTTTGCTTCTCTGTAAGGCAGGGGCGTTGTTAGGGGGTGGCTATTTGGGCTATAGCCCCCAATCTGTGGCCCATAGCCCCGAGTCTCTTGCCACAGGGTCCCTGCCTAACCAGCGGGTTGCAGCTGCTGTGGCAGGCGAGCTGGCTGAATGAGAGAGGCGGAGGAGAGAAGAGAAGTGAGCGGGTGGATGAGCAGAGATGACATCTTTCTCCGCCCGCTCCACATCAGCGCTCTTCACAGCCAGGCCTCTTCGATTTGGGAGCGAGGTGCGGCGAGCAGCAGAGAGATGACATCATCTTTCACTGCCCGCCACACATCAGCGCTCTTCCGCCCTCACAGCACGGTGGAGAAGAGGTCACGTGCTTCCTGTCATCGTGGAGCTTCACTTTGCAGCCAGACCCCCTTGCTTCAATGTCGGAGGTGCGGCGGGGAGCAATGAGATGACATCATCTCTCACTGCCCGCCCCGCATCACCGCTCTCCTGCTTTCACTAAATGGACCACTGCTGTCAGCCTGCCACCAATGCAGTGTCAATGCACATTTGGTGGCACTGGCTGGCATGGCAAGTGACAATCCACATCAGTTGGCAAGTGACAACCCACATCTGGTGGTCGGTGACGTGGCAAGTGACAATCTGCAAATGGTGGCAGGAGATGTGGCAATCTGCAAATGTTGCCAGGAGACATGGCAAGTGACAATCTGCAAATGGTGGCAAGAGATGTGGCAAGTGACAATCTGCAAATGGTGGCAGGAGGCATAGCAAGTGACAATCTGCAAATGATGGCAGGTGATGTGGCAAGTAACAATCTGCAAATGGTGGCAGGTGACGTGGCAAGTGACAATCCACATCTGGTGGCAGGCGACATGGCAAGTGACAATCCACATCTAGTGGCAGGTGATGGTGGCAAGTAACACGCTGCATCTGGTGACAGGCGACGGTGGCAAGTGACACGCTGCATCTGGTGGCGGGAGATGTGGCAAGTGACATGCCCAGGGCTCCCACTGATTCTGCAGTATGGTGAGTTGAACCACTTCATTTTATATTAGAATGTAACAATAGAAATAATGCACTTTAATCACCCTGACACCATATCAACCATTATGCCATGATGATTGAAGCACCAACACCAGCCATCGCCCCTGACAAATTGCTTATCACTGGTCTCCCCCTCCCCGCGGGCATGCAAAAAGGTTGGTGACCGCTGCTATGGGCTCTAGCCCCAGATCTTTTGCAGACCTAGCAACGCCCCTGCTGTAAGGTATGCCTGGGCACCCACCTCAGTTAGTTAGTTAGTTAGTATTTGGACTATGTTGTGCCTGTTATTTGTTCTGCCATGAAGAGGTACAGTGAAGTTGTCAAACTGTTTCAAGCCTGATCTGAAGTCATTCAAGGGGCAGCATGATGGTTTCTGGCATATGAAAGAACAGGGTCAGTAAAGCACATGTGGGGTATGAAGTAAAGCTAATACTAAAGGGTTAACTCGGCAAGACAAGTTGGAGGAGGACTACAGTTGCTTTGGGTGACCAGTAACTAGTGCAAAGTACAAAGCAGCCGGTCATGAAGTGTGGCACCTGGTGAAGGTGACAGGTCCTCCGGTAGCGAGGGGGTCGGTGATGTGGCTCCCTCTCTAGTGGTCGGTTCCCCCAAGGCATCTGGGACCAAACTTGTGGTATGAAGACCTCATGGAGAGCAAAGGAGTTCAGTGAAAGCACACATGAGGACCACGCTAGTGCTTGGCTGGACCCCATTCTGTCACTGGGAGTAAAGTGGCAGAGGTATGCTGAACTGGTGGAGAGGGCATGGGCTCAGCAGTGTCCCTCCTAAATGCAACATACATCAAGCCAGGGTGTGTAGAGACATAAGACAAGGCAATTCACAGAGGAACTCTGTATATTTAACTATTGCACACAGTGTACAGGTAATTTCTAAGCCAGGGACCACAATAATGTTTGACTTTCACATGAACATGGCCCTTCCTGGTCCTGGGCATTGATGATCGCATATGCGAGAAAGCTACCCCATGCAGGGGAGTAGTTCCCAGCCATAACTTGGCATAGTCGGCATAGATATTATATAAATATTTTTTTGTTTTGTTCAGATGGAGTTCTGCTCTAAATAGGTTGTTGAATGTTCAATTTTTTTTCTATTGAGTGAAGAAACTTTGGAATTCTCTCGTAAACAAATGTTAAAAATCAAGAACCTGTAAAAGGATTATGTTTTAACTTTTATTAAAAGGACCTTTCCACTTTCAACAGATAGTGGTGGAATTTTGGCCCTGAGGCCCCGGCAAAGTGCAGCAAGTGACAGATGGCAATACAGCACCAGTAGGAATAACATTTAATTATAGGGCAGTATTTGGAGGCATCAGCTTTTTACAGCTTTGCAGAGCTCTCCTGCAGACAGACTGATGGGGTGGTGGTGGTGGTGGTGGGGGGGGGGGGGGGTAGCAGGCTGGTCTGCATCCATTTCATACAGAAGAGGAGGTGGAGAGGGGTAATCTACACATAAGCCTAAGATCAAGGCAAGTTGCTTCATTAGCAAAAATTTACCCTCAGGGTACATTAAAAACAAGACCTCCAAATGAGGTAGAATTATCTTTAGTTAACATTTCAGCTCTTTATGGTGTAAGGAATGCAAGAGATTTTAAAGGGAATGTATTGTCTATTCAGTTTATTAGATGTACTGTAATAGAGATTGGTTTGATGTAAATGCATACCTCCCCTTATTTTAATAAAGGAGGACAGCCTAGAGAAGGAATAACGTAGAGCACACAGTGCCATGTAGTGAAAAGTAGATGTGGATACATAGCACTGAATATTGGGCATGGTTTAAAGGGGAATGGTATGGAAGAAGAACACCTGGCTTAATTGGTCAGTGGGGAAAAAAGTCACTAGTTAGTGTGGAAAAAAAACAATCACTACAAACGCACGGAGATCCAACATGGTCCGATGAGAATCTTCTTCCTTCAACCAGAACACTGAAGATGGGCCGTGGATGGGTCTTCCAGCATGACAATGCCCAAAACATACCGCCAAGGCAACAAAAGGAGTGGCTCAAGAAGAAGTACATTAAGGTCATAGAGTGGCCTAGCCAATCTCCAGACCTTAATCCTATAGAAACTTTATGGAGGGAGCAGGAACTTCAAGTTGCCAAGCGACAGCCAAGAAACCTTAAGGATTTAGAGAAGATCTGTAAAGGACAGTGAACCAAAATCCCCCCTGAGATGTGTGCAAACCTAGTAACCATCTACAAGAAACATCTTACCTCTGTGCTTGCCAACAAAGGTTTCTCCACTAAGTACCAAGTCAAGTTTTGCTTGGGGATCAAATACTTATTTTACTCACCAAACTGAAACTCAATTTATAAAACTTTGTATCATGTGTTTTTTCTGGATTTTTGGTTGATATTCTGTCTCTCATTTAAAATACACATACAATACATGATAAAAATTATAGACCCTTCATTTCTTTGTAAGTGAGCAAACTTACAAAATCTGCAGGGGATCAAATAGATATTTCCCCACTGTATGTCCTAAAAGATCTCAGTGTGATTTACTACATGACCTCCTACTATATGTGCCAGTCATGTAGAACAAACCTGGCAAGATTATATATATAATCAATGCTGAGCCTTCATATACATTTCCCAACAAACATGCAAACCATCCCCTTACCTTATCCCTGATGGAGAATGATCACGACTTTCACAAAGTCAAAAAGAGGCCAGCTTCAAAGACAACCCTGTCATGTCCCTGTCTTGTCCCTGTCTATGGCTCAAGTAAAAAAATCAGTATCTGTACCCCAAAAAAGCATTCTGCAACAGATATAAGTATATGAAGGATCCCTGCAATACTCACATCACTCTTGACAACAGGCCCGGATTTACTCCCTTTGCCACCCCAAGGCCGGGTCCTTCAATGCCACCCCCCCTCCCCCACACATACCACCATTCTTGTCTTTTATCAATGACTGCTACAATAGATCAATTAAAAACATATCTCCACACACGAGAAATACCACCAAAAGAAAGCTCTATTTGTGGGGGAAAAAAAGGACGTCAATTTTGTCTGGGAGCCACGTCGCACGACCGCAATTGTCAGTTAAAGCGACACAGTGCCGAATCGAAAAATGTGCTCTGATCTTTGGCCAGCAAAATGGTCCGGGGCTTAAGTGGTTGATAATTGAATAGTGACTAAAAAAGAATTTGCCAGCAAGTTGCTGTATCACTGTCATGAATGATATTTGCTGCCATATGAACAAACACTAACCTGGTCCTGGAAGTTTGTCTGGCGCAGTGGCGGCTCAAAACTCGCAGCCCTCGTGGGCAGGGGGAAGCTCAGGAGGAGAACTGGACTGGAGAAGTCGGGCTGCTGGCAGTGTGCTCCCCTGTAGCGGCTGCGGGACTCACTGGCACTGACTGGGCAGTGGGCACAGGCTGGATCCTGGTGACTCGTCGCTCTGGTGTGCCTGGCTGGTCTCTCTCCCTCTCTGCTGCTGGCCAGAGGCGGAGAAGGAGAGAGAGGAGGTGGGTGGACTCGTCTCAGAGTTGGAGGTGCTCTGCTCAGCCATAGGGTGCACTGCCCATGTGTCAGCCGACGTCACTGGTTGCTAGACGCGGGGCAGACCTAGCCTAGCAACCAGTTCTGCTGCAGATGAGTGTAACTATATCAGAGTGGCGGAGGCGGACCATTTTTCTTTCTTTTCATTCCGGGATACTGTATTTTCCCGGAATGAAGGTGCCCGGGACACGGGACAAAGATCATAATTAAGGGACAATCCGGGAAGTCGCCGCAGGAGTGGCGCCGCCCCTGCACCACTGCCGCCCCGAGGCCTGGCCTCTGTGGCCTTGTGGGAAATCCGGCCCTGCTTGACAATCCATGTCCCAGGAGCCTCTTCTCACTTGAAGGAGAAAGGCGTGGCTACAGACTTGACTCTCCTTTTATCCCCCACTGTGTGACCAACCATGCCCACTGCCGTCTTTCCAGTTTATCTTATGCCCATGTTGGGTGATGCATGTGTACAGTGATGACATCATCAGTTTGTTCCTCTGACCCCCCCATCCCCAGTGTCATACCGTGCCTCCAACAAAACTACCACTTCAGTGGGCAGAAGGTGGCCAAAAATAGAAGGAGGGGAACACTAGCTGGAGCAACTTTGAAAGAAGGAGAGGTTCATGCCAGCCCCACCAAATGATGGGCAATTCATGCTCCATGTATAGTCCCAACCTTGATCCATACATATAGTGCGCACCACCAGTGCCTTGTGGTATTCCATATAGTATGATCTACGGTACAAGACATATGTGGGTGGGGCTTATTCGCCCTGCATGTGGGGGTACCACTTCTCACGGACACCTGGGATCAGGTGGGACCGTGTTCATGTGAAAGTCAACATTAAGGCGGAACCCCAGCTTAGAGGTGAGCCGTACACCTTGTGCAGCTGTGTAACAACATACAGATTCCTACTGAAAAACACTCTGTCCAATGCCGCTGCACACCCTGTCTTCCGAATGTAGCATTTAGAAGGGGACACGGCAGAGCCCTTGTCCTGCTCCATCAATCCAGCTTTCCTCTGGCACCTCACTCCCAGTGACAGAATTGAGTCCCGGAGTGCACTAAGTGTGAACCTCATGCATGCACTTATTTAACTCCTTCAGCTCTCCCATACCTACAGCTAGGTTCATGGGGTTTTCATACCATGGGTTCGGTACAGATTGCTTTTGGGGAACCGACCTGTAGGCAGTTACAGTCTATTTTCTCCACTGCAGGCGACGCTCAACCGCAGGAGCATTGCATAGGCAGAGGAAGTCAGGAGGAGATCTGGATCTCAAATTTTCCGACAACAAAATTAGTTGTCGGAAATTCTGATTGTGTGTACACAGTTCCGACGCACAAAATTCCACACATGCTCGGAATCAAGCAGAAGAGCAGCACTGGCTATTGAACTTCATTTTTCTCAGCTCGTTGTACGTGTTGTACGTCACCGCGTTCTTGACGTTCGGAATTTCCGACAACATTTGTGTGACCGTGTGTATGCAAGACAAGTTTGAGCCAACATCTGTCGGAAATAAATCCAGGATTTTGTTGTCGGAAAATTCTATCGTGTGTACAGGGCATAAGGCACAGTTTCGTAGCCACATCCTCTCATCTTCAATAATTCTCAAAAGATACAGCAAGGGGGAACATACATTAGGAAGACAACATTTATCGGCTATAAACTCTGTCACCATAGACCATAAAGACATTATCCTGGAACACTCCCACATCATATGAAGAAAAGTTCCCTCAGACATTTGACATTCATGACAAGTTGCAGAGTCTATCTTATGCATACAGACAGAATAGGTGTATAGTACATCTGATGTAAAAAACGTAACTGAATCACCCTATCTGTTGAGGAGATAACAGTAGTGAGGTAAGTATCAAGCACCTCCTGCCACAGCTCCTCCGATAACTCCGGTACTAAAACCAGCCATTGGGCTCTAGCTCGTTCTATCAGTTTGGGATCCCTGGGTCCCAAGACCATATAATACCTGTAGATTCTCTTGGCAGGGTAGGGGGTCTAATAAAATAGTTTCCAAGGAAGCATTTGTAAGCTGTACAACTTCGCCTCCGAACTGCGCAAGCGTGGCATGACGGAGTTGTGCGTATTTAAAGTGCCAGGTCCTAGGTACTCCAAACTGCCTTCATAGCTGCTCGAAAGTACATAGTTTACCCTCTTGAAATATTTGATGTATATACTTGATTCCATAATGGGCCCATAAGAAGCCATCCTCAAGTTTAAAATATTCTCCTAGAGACCCGTTGAACCATAGAGGATTATTAGAGGATCGCACTTCTCTACCAAGGACCCCACCCCTATGAAGTAAAGCCTTGAGGGAAGTGGCCACCACCGCCTCCAACACGAAGGTCGCATTTGGGGTCTGGGAAAAAACCTCCAATGAAGAAAAGTAAATTGAGAGGCAAAATAATATGACTGGGAATCCGGCAGTGCCAATCCCCCCCACCATAGCAATAGGATAGAGGCTTAGAATGGTTAATGTAACTTTTACTGTTTTAATGCAGCATGGCAATACAAAATGAATAATGTCCTGCCCCTGGCCCAGGCATGCTTCCGTGAGGTGAGAGTCCATAAGGGCATTGTCCATAGCCTGGATGCTGTCCGTGACTCCCGGTAATTTATCCTGTTCCTAGTGATTAATCTACAAATCTATTCCTTTAAGGATAGCTACAAAGCACAGCAATTAGTATTTTTGCTGTCATGTTACCTTGTCTGATCATCGCTGCACACTCGTTGAATAGTGACCCCTCCCAAAACTGTCCCAGTGTTTTCTAGATACTGGAGATACAGGCAAATTGACAGTTTCTCATATTGTCCTGGAACTCTATTGGTGAGATCTCTGCGGTGAGTCCCTGGCTCTTCTCTCCTCTCCTATTGTGGTCATTATGAGGGGCTCCCACAATCCCTGATAGATTTTATACTTAGGCAAATGAGGAGCTGGAATACACAAAATTTCCAGATGAACAGGAACAGATTTCAGAATTATTGCAGTTAGATATAAGATATAATAGAAGCCAGGAGCTGACTCAGCCCATCAGACTCCAACAATAAATGAAATAAAACTTTTAGTTGAACTGACCCTTTAGAATCCAGTATTAAACCTAAAATCCTGGGGGAGTCTAAAGACCCTCTACAGCTCATGTACCATGCAGCTCTTTCCCCTTTTTTAGACTCTTAAGAGGTAGACTGTAAATCTCATCTAAAGCTCTGTATATACACCTGAAGATGTGCATCCTCCAATACCACAATCTGGTCTACCATTTTGATTTAATACTAGATAGGTGATTGGTTTATACAAAAGGAATGGAGCCTGTACTTATGGGCGCTATAATCCACATACACTATATTGTCAAAGGTACTGGGACGCCTGCCTTTACACGCACATAAACTTCAATGTCATCCCAGTCTTAGTCCATAGGGTTTAATATTGAGTTGGCCACCCTTTGCAGGTATATCAGCTTCAACTCTTCTGGGAAGGCTCTCCACAAGGTTTAGGAGTGTGTCTATGGGAGTGTTTGACCCTTCTTCCAGAAGCACATTTGTGAGGTCAGGCACTGATGTGGACGAGAAGGCCTGGCTTGCAGTCTCCGTTTTAATTCAGAATATGTAAAAAGGAAATCAAGGATGCAAAAATTCAAAATGAACAGCAGTTTGCAAAAGATAGTAGGACAAACCCCCAAAAAATCTTTAAATATATTAATAGTAAAAAGGTCAGGTCTGAGCATGTCTGGCCCTTTACAAAATAATCTAGAATGGGTAAATGAGGACAAAGAGCAGGCAAATTTATTAAATACTTTATTCCATTCTGTGTATACAAAGGAGCATGGGGGAGCTCATGTCCATAATGGGGGTGGTAGTGACACAGACCCAAATGATCCATAATGGCTCAAAAGTAATATGGTCTAGATTTATTTAGACAGAATAAAGGTGGATAAAGCACCTGGACCAGATGGCATCCACCCACGGATCCTAAAATAATTGAGTTCTGTCATTTTAACCATTTGCCTACAGAGCACTTACACCCCCTTCCTGCCCAGGCCATTTTTCAGCTTTCAGCGCTGTCGCACTTTGAATGACAATTGCGCGGACATGCTACACTGTACCCAAACTAATTTTTTATCATTTTCTTCACACAAATAGAGACCAAAAATGTTGAAAAAAATTTTTTTTTACTTAGTTTCTGTCAGTAAATTTTGTAACTAAGTAATTTTTCTCCTTCACTGATGTGCACTGATGAGGCGGCACTGATGGGCGCTGATAGGCTGAACTGGTGGGCATTGATGAGGTGACACTTATGGGCACTGATGAAGCAGCACGTATGAGCACTGATTAGGTGGCACTGATGAGGAGGCACTAATATGCCGCACATATGGGCACTGATAGGCAGCACTGATGGGCACTATTAGGTGACACTGATGGGCACTAATAGGCGGCACAGATAGGTGGTACTGATGGGCATTGATGGGTGGCACTGGGCGACACTGATGGGCATTGATCGACAGCAGTGATGGGCATTGATGACAGCACTGATAGGCGGCACTGATAGCCAGCACTGACTGGCATTGCTAATGGGCACTGATTGGCACTTGCTACCACTGGTGGGCACTGATTGCTGGCACTGGTGGGCAATGGTGGACACTGATTGGTGACACTGTTGGAGCTTTATTGTAATTAGGGCACTGATGATCAGTGCCCAGATTACACGTGTAGATGTCCCCCTGCGTGGAGATGCCGCTGATTACCGGCATCTCCGTGTTTACATGTGACCGGCTGTGATTGGACACAGCTGATCACATGGTTAAAGAGCCATGGACGCGGTTCTTTACAGAGATCGGGGTTGCGCTGTGTCCTAGCAACACAGCGCAGGCGTGCAAGAGCGGCCGTTCTGGGACGCCGTCATATGACGGCGTCCCAGAACGAGAGCTGCACCGCCCCGCGTCATTTGACGGTGCCTGGGCGGCAGCTAGTTAAAGCCATCGTTTCTAATATTTAGGGACTCGTTAATGACTGGAATGGTACCACTGGATTGGCGCAGGGCCAATGTGGTGCCCATATTTAAAAAGGGATCAAAGTCTTTACCAAGTAACTATAGACCTGTTAGTTTAACTTCTATAGACTGGAAGATAGTGGAGAGTTTAATAAAAGACCACATAGATGAGTTCTTGCTGGAAAAAAATATTTTAAGCAATTTTAAGCAACAGATAGTTCAAGAAAGACAGAAGTTGTCAAACAAACCTGATTGCTTTTTATAGGGAGATAAGTAAAAACTTGGACAAAGGAGTGGATGTGGACGTGGTATACTTGGTTTTTGCAAAAACACACACGGCTTATGTGTAAGGTAAAGTCTACAGGCTTGGAAAGATCAGTTTGTAGATGGATAGAAAACTGGCTAAAATACAGAATTCAGAGAGTAGTGGTTAATGATTCTTACTGTGAATGGTCTAAGGTTATCAGTGGTGTACCCCAAGGTTCAGTGCTGGGACCCTTACTTTTTAATATCTTTATAATTGATATAGGGTCTGGGATCAAAAGTAATATTTCTGTCTTTGCAGATGACACTAAGCTATGCAGTTGAATAACGTCCTTACAGGATGTCTCCGATTTACAAGCCAACCTCAATGCACTGTCTGATTGGGCAACTAAGTGGCAAATGAGGTTTAATGTTGATAAATGTAAAGTTATGCATTTGAGGGCTAAAAATATGCATGCATCATACATGCTAGGGGGAGTACAACTGGGGGAATCAATGGTGGAGAAGGATCTGGGGGGTTTTGGTAGATCATACGCTTAATAATAGCATGCAATGCCAAGCTGTGGTTTCATCTGGAAGGAATTTTTTTCCCCTGCTGTAGCAAATTGGAGCATGCTTTGCTGGGGTTTTTTGCCTTCCTCTGGATCAACTGTGGGTGAAGGATTGTTTATATGGGATTGTATTTTTTTTTTTTTTGGTTGAACTTGATGGACTTGTGTCTTTTTTCAACCTGACTAACTATGTAACTATGTAATTCATCCCAAAGGTGTTCTATCAGGTTGAGGTCTGACTCTGTGCAGGCCAGTCAAGTTCCTCCCCCGCCCACAAACTAGCTCATCCATGTCTGTATGTACCTTGCTTTGTGTACTGGTCCAAATCATTTGGTGCAGGGGGATTATTGTGTGGGTTTGCTTTTCAGGGGTTGGGCTTGGCCCCTTAGTTCCAGTGAAGGGAACTCTTAAGGCATCAACATACTAGGACAAAGACATTTTGGACAATTTCATGCTCCCAACTTTGTGGGAACAGTTTGGGGATGGCCCCTTCCTGTTCCAACATGACTGTGCACCAGTGCACAAAGCAAGGTCCGTAAAGACATAGATGAGCAAGTTTGGGGTGAAGGAACTTCACTGGCCTGCACAGAGTCTTCACCTCAACCTGATAGAACACCTTTGGGATGAATTAGAGCGGAGACTGCGAGCCAGGCCTTCTCCTCCACATCAGTACTATATCCTTGACTTTATTACTCATTTGTGAGTATGCATTTTTATCTCTTATACATTAAAGTGTTGCGAAGGTATTGTGCAAGGCTGGCGCCCCCTCTATTCTTTTTAGAGTTTCTTCTGGGTGCCCCTTGACCTGTTGTGAGTGGCAGCACAGCTGATGTGGTGGCTTGATTAGTGAAGACCATTTCATTTCTTTCCAATCAACCGCACGGCAATCTCTTAAGGGCAGGAGTTTTTTTTTTTTTTTTTCTATTGTCGTCCACATCAGTGCCTGATCTCACAAATGCGCTTCTGGAAGAATGGTCAGACATTCCCATAGACACACTCCTAAATTTTGTGGACAGCCTTCCCAGAAGAGTTGAAGCTGTTATAGCTACAAAGTGTGGGCCAACTCAATATTGAACCCTACAGACTAAGACTGGGATGCCATTGAAATTCATGTGCGGTGCGGGTAAAGGCAGGCGACCCAATACTTTTGACAATATAGTGTATGCTTCAGGTAGCATTGTTTGCACACAGCCCTTTCCATTGCCCTGCCTGGCCAGGGCCTTTAGTCAGCGTACATCTAGGCTGCCCTTTTCTGTCCTTAACCTTCCTACCTTGGATGCCAACAAATCAACACATAGCAGCATAATTTGGTTTTATGTGACCACCGGCCTCCCGAGTCTTTGTAAGCAGGGAACCCAGCATGCGTAGACTGTGTTGTGTACTAGTGCAGGAACGAACCTGGAAAAATAATTGCTTTGGACACCCAAACACACTAAGGCATCATAAAAACAGGTACTGGATGCAGAAACCCATCCACAACCTCTGTAGCTTTAGGCCCCATTCCAGCAGCTTTGATCCATACTCCCACTGCCAGAAAACATATCAGCCTAGTACTATAAACCTTTTCTCCACAATATAGTACAGTGCAAAGTGAAAGGAACGTAATAATACAAATGCACATACCCTGAGTCAATCAGCAGAGGATATACTTACCAGCCATCATGCATGCATGCATGCATGCTGAACCCCACATTTTTAGGAAATTTACACACAAACACACCCGCTTTACAGTATGTGTCTGTGTATGTATATATGTGTGTGTGTATATATGTGTGTGTGTGTATGTATGTATATATTTATATATATATATACAGGGGGGGTAGAAAGCATTCAGACCCCCTTACATTTTTCACTCTTTGTTATATTGCAGCCATTTGCTAAAATCATTTTAAGTTCATTTTTTTCCTCATTAATGTACACAGAATTGTTGACATTTTTGCAGATTTATTAAAAAAGAAAAACTGAAATATCACATGGTCCTAAGTATTCAGACCTTTTTCTCAGTATTTTGTAGAAGCACCCTTTTGATCTAATACAGCCATGAGTCTTTTTGGGAAAGATGCAACAAGTTTTTCACACCTGGATTTGGGGATCCTCTGCCATTGCTCCTTGCAGATCCTCTCCAGTTCTGTCAGGTTGGATGGTAAATGTTGGTGGACAGCCATTTTTAGGTCTCTCCAGAGATGCTCAATGCTCAGTCACGGAATTGTTGTGAAGCCACTCCTTCATTATTTTTAGCTGTGTGCTTAGGGTCATTGTCTTGTTGGAAGGTAAACCTTCGGCCCAGTCTGAGGTCCTGAGCACTCTGGAGAAGGTTTTTGTCCAGGATATCCCTGTACTTGGCCGCATTAATCTTTTCCATGATTGCAACCAGTCGTCCCCTCCCTGCAGCTGAAAAACACCCCCACAGCATGATGCTGCCACCACCATGCTTCACTATTGGGACTGTATTGGACAGGTGATGAGCAGTGCCTGGTTTTCTCCACACATACCACTTAGAATTAAGGCCAAAAAGTTCTATCTTGGTCTCATCAGACCAAAGAATCTTATTTCTCACCATCCTTCAGGAGTCCTTCAGGTGATTTTTAGCAAACTTTCAGGCTTTCATGTGTCTTGCACTGAGGAGAGGCTTCCGTCGGGCCACTCTGCCATAAAGCCCCGACTGGTGGAGGGCTGCAGTGATGGTTGACTTTCTACAACTTTCTCCCAACTCCTGACTGCATTTCTGGAGCTCAGCCACAGTGATCTTTGAGTTCTTCTTTACCTCTCTCACCAAGGCTCTTCTTCCCCGATAGCTCAGTTTGGTCGGATGGCCAGCTCTAGGAGGGGTTCTGGTCGTCCCAAACATCTTCCATTTAAGGATTATGGAGGCCACTGTGTTCTTAGGAACCTTAAGTGCAGCAGAATTTTTTTGTAACCTTGGCCAGATCTGTGCCTTGCCACACTTCTGTCTCTGAGCTCTTCAGGCAGTTCCTTTGACCTCATGATTCTCATTTGCTCTGACATGCACTGTGAGCTGTAAGGTCTTATATAGACAGGTGTGTGGCTTTCCTAATCAAGTCCAATCAGTATAATCAAACACAGCTGGACTCAAATGAAGGTGTTGAACCATCTCAAGGATGATCAGAAGAAATGGACAGCACCTGAGTTAAATATATGAGTGTCTCAGCAAAGGGTCTGAATACTTAGGACCATGTGATATTTCAGATTTTCTTTTTTAATAAATCTGCAAAAATGAAAACAATTCTGTGTTTTTCTGTTAATATGGGGTGCTGTGTGTACATTAATGAGGAAAAAATGAACTTAAATGATTTTAGTAAATGGCTGCAATATAACAAAGAGTGAAAAATTTAAGGGGGTCTGAATACTTTCCGTCCCCACTGTATGTGTGTGTGTATATATATATATATATATATATATATATATATATATATATATATATATATATATATATATATATATATATAATATAGTGATAATCACAATCTTTTTTTCCGTTTTTTTTTTTTTCACTGTGCTGGTGAGTTTTTGATGCATTCTGGTGTATTTTTGATGCGTTTTACCATGTTCCAGTACAATTCAGTGCAGGAAAACATGCAGCATGTTCTACTTTTTTTACAGGAACTGGAACGCACTGGAATGGACTGCACTGGTGTGAACTATGCCATTGGAAACCATATAACCTACTTTCCATGCATTTTGATGCAGATAAAAAAAACACACTGGACTGCATGTGGTGTGAACTGGCCCTTTAAAAAAAACAATCATGCTCACCTAGGTGGATGCAGCATCGGTCTGAAGTTGCATCTGTCCCCCACCTCCTCTAAAACCGAGAGATCAAAGACCGCTAGTCACCAGTTCTCTGCTTTGCCTCTTTAGCGCTCCCTGGAGCACCAGGCTGAGGAGGGGTGGGAGGAGCTGGTTCTAGCTCTCAGCAGTGCGCTGAAAGGCTGAGCCAGGTGCTGGTCAGGCATCTGAGTGGATCCTGACATTAAAGTCGGGATCCTTCCAGAGTCTGAACTGGCTGGGTGATGTCAACTGACAGTGGACTTTAGCCCGCTGTCGGCTGAATATGGGTCACAGGAGTGCATAACTAATTGCACTCTTGCAACCCACAGGAAAAGTAGGGGCCAAAAGAGGTTTGGTCCTACTTCTCCTTTAACGAATACAAGCATTCTCTGATTCGATGAAGTGAAGAGGAGGGGCGGTAACAACATGATCTCCACCTTAGAGATTGACTTTGTACCTGCTCAGTACTGTCCTGATTTTGCTTGCTGCAGTTCAGTAACATACACACGTCTTGTCCCCACTCCAGCCTATGATTGAAGAGTAAAAGAAGTAGACTGATGAGCTCAACTTTCTGTTACTCTGCTGTCTTCTCCTATCAGCATGTCTCTCTTCTTAGTTTATCAACTACAGCTCAGCTGATTGGCTCCTTGTGCTTCTTTCTCCATTCCTAGTCTGAGCTTGGCTGTACAGGGAGTATGAGAGGTCAAATTCAGGTACTTTCACTGCTGAAATTTACGGACGTATTAATAAATACAGAGCTGCATTAGATTGGCATTCAGCTTCAAAGCAATATATATATTCTGTTTAGGTGCACTCTAAAGATGTCAGTTTTTAATCCAGGCATTGTCAAAGTGCTTGAGTTCACCCCATTCCTGTTTGCTGGAAATCTGGGATCCCTTTTTTTGCAAGAGAGGAATCCCAAGAGCCCACAACTCATATATCATAAACTATGACGTTTCTCCCTGTCATTAATCAGATCAAACCTGACCCGGGGTGGGGATACAGTGCATCCGCAAAGTATTCACAGCGCTTCACTTTTTCCACATTTTGTTATGTTACAGCCTTATTCTAAAATGGATTAAATTAATTTTTTTCCTCAAAATTCTACAAATAATTCCCGATAATGACAACATGAAAGAAGTTTGTTTGAAATCTTTGCAAATTTATAAAAAAAAAATAAATAAAAAAACGAAAACAATCACATGTACATACACAGAGTTGTCCCGCTTTTTTGTTATCTTGACTGTATGCTTAGGGTCGTTGTCCTTTTGGAAGATGAACCTTTGCCCCAGTCTGAGGTCCAGAGCGCTCTGGAGCAGGTTTTCATCAAGGATGTCTCTGTACATTGCTGCATTAATTTTTCCCTCGATCCTGACTAGTCTCCCAGTTTGGTATTGGCCAGGTAATGAGCGGTGCCTGGTTTTCTCTAGACATGACGCTTGCCATTCAGGCCAAAGAGTTCTTTGTTTCATCAGAGCAGAGAATGTTGTTTCTCATGGTCTGAGAGTCCTTCAGGTGCCTTTTGGGAAACTCCAGGTGGGCCATCATGTGCCTTTTACTAAGGATTGGCTTCGGTCTGGTCACTCTACCATACAGGCCTGATTGGTGGAGTGCTGCAGAGTAGGTTATTCTTCTGGAAGGTTCTCCTCTCTTCACAGAGAAATGCTAAAGCTCTGACAGAGTGACTATCGGGGTTCTTGGCCGATCGCTCAGTTTGGTCGGGCAACCCGCTCTAGGAAGAGTCCTGGTGTTTCCAAACTTCTTCCATTTATGGATGATGGAGGCAACTGTGCTCAATGGGATCTTCAATGCTGCAGACATTTTTCTGTACCCTTCCCCAGATCTGTGCCTCTATACAATCCTGACTCGGAGGTCTACACACAATTCCTTGGACTTCATGGCTTGGTTTGTGCTCTGACATGCACTTTTAACTGTGGGCTCTTATATAGACAGGTGTGTGCCTATCCAAATCATGTCCAATCAACTGAATTTACCACAGGTGGACTTCAATCAAGTTGTGGAAACAGGATGCACCTGAGTATCATGGCAAAGGCTGTGAATAATGTACATGTGATTTTTTTTTTTTTTTCGTTTTTTATTTTGAATAACTTTGCAAAGATTTCAAACAAACTTCTTTCACATTGTCATTATCGGGTATTGTTTGTAGAATTTTGAGGAAAATAATGAATTTAATCAATTTCGTAATTAGGCTGTAACATAACAAAATGTGAAAAAACTGAAGCGCTGTGAATACTTTCTGGATGGACTGTACATCAGACAGAGCAGACCCTCCCACCTAATATGTTGGGGGCTCTGTGGAATCTGGATGTGATTACATAGACCTAATTCATGAAATTAGGGACAGGCTGGTTTCAGCACAGATGCAGCGTTTAGTGAATAGTATTATAAATTCACCGATCGGTTTCACTTGTTGCCTTAAAATTCCTGTTTAAGATTAAGCTGAAAGGGATTGGTAGAGATTAGTCATCTTTAGAATTTTTATTCTTAGATATGTTCTGTTAGCATAGCAATGACAGCTACAAGAGCCATAATTGCCGATTCGATACAGTTCTGTATTAGCAGAGATGGTTTTTGTTAGTAAATGGCTGGGTGGTATTTTTGCCTTAGGGAATATTTACAATTTGGGTAATCTGTCCAAAAATGTAAATTCTACTTAAAAGTCTGTAAGCTTTTCCTGAGTTTCTATTACTGTTCTGGAAACCTGTGTATAGATTGTGTACATCTAGAAACCTGTATACATCTGGAAGCCTGTGTATAGACTGTATACATCTGGAAGCCTGTGTATAGACTGTATACATCTGGAAGCCTGTGTATAGACTGTATACATCTGGAAGCCTGTGTATAGACTGTATACATCTGGAAGCCTGTGTATAGACTGTACACATCTGGAAGCCTGTGTATAGACTGTATACATCTGGAAGCCTGTGTATAGATTGTGTACATCTAGAAACCTGTATACATCTGGAAGCCTTTGTATAGACTGTATACATTTGGAAGCCTTTGTATAGACTGTATACATCTGGAAGCCTTTGTATAGACTGTGAGTAAAGAAAGGTTCCTCAAATTGGGACTTTAAACGGACCACAACCAGTATTTTAGTAAAAACGTACAAATTTTTTACACATTGATAACAATCAACAACATCCAAGTGGAAATAAAAGCAGCAAACACATATATGGAAACAGAACAGAAACAGAAATGGAAACAGCTGAAAAGAAAGCCCAAAACCTGTCAAACAGGCAGAACGTCCAACGCGTTTCGAACAAACAAAATGCAGATCTTCAGGGACAAAGGACTTACAGTTCCAAATCTGTAGCTTATATCTATGATAACAAAATGCATATCATCAGAAGTATATATGGATGCAAGGATATACAGCATCTGACATTTCAGATATGAACATACATATTGTAGCGAGAATAATTAAATCACAGCTGAGCATACTGACCCCAAGTGTTAAAGCTCCACCCATACTGAGAGATAACTCAATAATGAAAAGAGAGATATGTCCGTCAGAGTGTACGGGGAAAGGGGGTGCAAACAAATTTCCACTCATCTTTAGATAGAAGATTATGGTAGAACCCTGAATCACCAAGTTGATCAAATTCCTGCTGGAACATATCAATTTTAGTTGTAACACGTGCGTACCAGGATTTGTTGTTAATAATTGTAGTATAGATCTGTATATACTGATCATTATCCATGATCACTATGTTGCCCCCCCCCTATATTGGAAGGCTTCACAGTGATCATAGGATTAGTAGAAAGATCATGTAGTACATCCTGTTCCTCAATCGAAAGATTGGAAACAGTGTCACGTTTAATTATAAGGTTTTTAATTTCATTGGTGGTAATTCTGACAAATGCCAGAACATTGGCGTTGAGGCCTAGTGCTGAAAACTTGTCAGACTTCTTTTTGTTTTTGACTGGGACATTTTGAGAGGTGAGAGATGATGATTGGTCAAGTTTCTGCATAAGATGTTCTAGATCAATACGATCAATAAGGTCTGGATGAGGATCATTCTCCTCCAGTAAAGAGATAAGATTATCTATAGCTTTTATTTCTTGAGGCCTTAATTGTGTTCCTTCTTTTCTGTTTTTATAAAACAGCTGTTTGAGGATGATCTTTCTCGCAAACAGCTGGATGTCCAAAACTGAATTTCGGCATAGAGCATACCGTCACATTGCAAGCATGCAATCATGCAATCCAGACCTGCCCTTAGGAAGCCATGTATTATACTTCCATGGTGGCACCTTTCCACGTATTACATTTTTAATACTGGATAGGGTGCACCCTGGAATGAGAGGGGGTGACTGGAACAAAATCCTGCTACAGAGGTAACAGCGTTGGATATTCAGGTTGCATGCAACTTCCTTTCCTGGACTCAATGAGATGATCTCCTTCAAACCTTTTTTTGGAGGGTTTCATCTAAGGAGGTCCGGAACACCACTAGTTTTCTTTAATGTATGAACATTGGTCTCCTCCCTACAATACAGTTTCCATCCCTTTTCCCTCTCCCCCTCTCACTCCAGGGCCATAACTGTCCAGGTTACACAATTGATAAACTACGACTCTTTCTGCTATATTCGGATTCCATGAACAATGCCCGAAGCTCATACTGTTCAACTGCAGGGCACGTATAATATATCATGCCTGTATATGTGTACAACTGTTGTACTCAGCATGGTTATACTGATTCCATGTGTTTGATATAGGGTTTCTTAGTACACCGGCCTTCACCGGCTGTCTGAAATTATACTCCATATTCTCTGTTTATTTTGAAGCATCTGAGACAATCTCCTGTCTTCCCTAGTTTGCTTAATTTTTTCCCTCTTTTTTTCTTCTTTATCACTTCTTGGCATTCTCTCTTTCAGTGTTTTGATTCCGTCCTAGCTGTGCACTCCATCAGCATGGGTTTGACCAGCTTTGATGTGATCCCATACTCTTGAGTTAATCTATGTAATTCCAAGACTCTGACCTCGGTGACGCTATTTACCCTTTCAGTGCGGTGTTTCCGCGTCCTCCGATTGCTATGGAGCTGTCCTATACACAAGCTATTAGCATATTCAATAGCCGATGACGCATCAAGCTGCGCCGTCGCACTGCACGGCGCCATGTGATGACATGTGCCTATGGTTGCCATGGAGTTTTTCACATACAAATCATCAGCCTATCAAATAGCCGATGACACACTTGCATCGTGCCGCTATGCAGCATGACGCAGTTTGATGACGTCAGAACCGGGCGCCGTCCCCAATGTGATAATTGTCGTATATGGCACACCTGGGGTGGATGCTTTGGTATTGCAGACACTTTGATGGTCAGGTAATCTTGACTGACTATACTGTATAAAAAAGATCTATATAGTTAACAGTTTTTAATCCACCCCTAACCAGTCTCATGATTTCAAAGCTCCCCTGTGTCAGTGAGCAGCTGCTGCAGGGGAGAATAGAGAGCGTCAACAACGGCTGGGTTATAGGAGCCTATGGGTAACTTCACAGCTCCTGGAATTCAGAGCCATTGTTGAACGCTGATGGATCACATGATTGAAAATAGGTAAGTATACAGATCTTTTTATACAGGTTAGGTAGGAGGAGGTGGGGAGGGAACATTTATAGGAATACTTATAGTTAGGCTTTTCTTCCACTTTAAAGTATAACTAAAGGCAAATCTTTTTTTTTTGTTTTGGATAGGGTGCAGAGGGATTAGAACCTCTGTCAGTTTTTTTTTTTTTGCTGTCTGTGCCCCCATTAAAGCGGGAGTCCGGCGACCAATCTTTTTTTTTTTTTTTTTAGGTCATTGAGACACTTTGCTAATCCCAAAATAATACTCACAGTTTGGGTGTAATATTTCGGCCTCTGTCTGTTTTCGTACTGAAGAATAACTTAAAAAATGTGATGCTGGCCGTTTCCATCTTGCTTGTGGGCATGTGAAGCCCACAAGCATTGATTTCCTGGATGCGATGAATGCTGTTCATTCACAGTTTGTTCACAGGCATGATCATTGTTTCCGCGCTGAATCTTGGGAAGCCTGACACTAAGCTCCCAGGAGACAGTGCAGCGCCGGGGAAAGGCAATAAACACGCCTACTCCCATGGGAGGAGAGACAGGAAGTGCCACAATAAAGTACAATATAAAGGTAATTGCAGTGATAAAAAAAAATTGTGTGCAGCATTTCAACATCTATGCCATTAACTGAAGGGGGTAAGATTAAGTTAAAAATTTGAGTGGAACCCCGCTTTAAGGAGATTCACCCTCTCTATTTGTCCTGTTTACCTTTATGATTGAAAGTGAAAGTAAAAGAAAATCCCCAAATTTTGGGTTGTCCCCAGAAAAGTAAGGGAAATCTTCCAATTGGGACACTAGTTCTGGTGACCTGGGGTCCCCAAGAAATTTTCTTCTGTTGCAGGGATTTCATCTCACTTCCTGTTTTGCTATGGGACAGGAAGTGAAGGAAAATCTCCCCAATCGGACACAGATGGGGGGAAAAAAAATCTTACAGGGGTTATAACCCTCCCTTGCTCTATCTAAAATGTAAAAAAAAAGTTTTGCCTATAGTTCTTCTTTAAAGGAATAAAGCATGGGGAAAGGTATTTTGTTTTAACAGGTGTGTTCACCTTTTTAACATATTACACCATGCAGTCAAGGGGTCCCGGTGTGTTCAAAAACCCTACGCAGCTTTGAAATCTTGTGCTTAGTTAACTAAATATACTAGTAAGACATTTGTCCCAGAATATCAGCATTGCTGAGCCCAGCAATGCTGAGAGAGAGGGAAAGCAAGAGCACACTACAAATACACAGAGTTTGAACAAGGAGAACGCTTGTTCCAATGGTTAATGTGTCCTAGCAACTGGGCCAAACAGGACACAGCTACATGTAGGAATTTTTCAGACAGGCTTCAGGGGATCCCAAATTGCTTCTTGACTGCATGGTGTCATTTAATAAAAAGGTGGATGAACCCTTTAATTTTAACCTGACACTGTATGGCTACATGCACACACCGTACAACGTGCATAACCTGTATAATGACATTCCCGGGACCAGCTGCTGCTGCATACAGCCGCCCATTAACAAGCATTATGAGAGGAGGCTGTACTCAGTTGTGTGCCGAGGTTTGCATAAAGCACCCACAGCACATGGTCATATGCTGTGAGCGCACGCCATTAATAGACAGCTGAACACGGTGGCAGCAGGTCCCGGGAATGTCATTACATAGGCTCTACATACTGTGCAGCCCCTGTACAGCTGTGTGCATGAAGGCTAAAATGACATTTACACACACAACTGAATGATTCAATGCAGTAAATCTTCCTTTATCAGTCAACCCAATCTGAGGTTTTAAATACTGCATGTTTGCTGAAAGGTGATGATTATTGCTTTTCTGTCTCCTTAGATAACCCATAGTACTCTGTGAATCCTTTGTTATACATGAAATGTTTGTTTCCAAAACAAAAATGTACACACATAGTAATTATAGGCTTAAAATATAGCCATTATAATTTCTCTTTATTATGGTTGAAAAATACTATAGGATGCAAATACTTTCCTCTACTAGAAAGTGTATTTTTTTTTTTTTCCCACAAAAATTTTTATTGAAATTTTCATAGATTATACAATTAGTCTCACATAACTCATAACTGAGCTAAACGTACATATTTCCTCTAGAAGGATACATGAAATACAGGGTTCAGGAAAACAGGAAACAAAATATGTTATCTCCACATATGCTAACCAAACAATCATACACTGAGACGTGAAGTTCCAGGGCGTAATCTCAAAAAGGGGGGCTTTCGGCAGTGTCTTACACCCTGCTAATTCCCGAAGGGATGGGAGACTTCACATACAAGTATTCTGTATATCCTCTGTAAATACCATGACACTAGCAAGGAATGGGAGAGACGTCCGACTACTAGGTCAGCACTCACTTGCATAGCTTTTTGTTAAATAAAATAAGAAATAAAAAGAGAAAGGAAAAGAGAAGAGAGGAGAAAGGAAAAAGGAAAAGAGAAGGAGCGGGGAGGGAAAAGTGGGGAGGGAAGGGGGGCACCGAGAGGTGAATACCTGGAGAGAGAGTGGGATCACCACCAACTATCCACCCCAATATGCCCCAATCAGTGTGGAAGATGTTGTGACCCTTAAGGCACCTTTCAAGGATTGTCCTGGGTTAAGTCCTGACAGCGTTGTGAGCTCCGGTAATCAAGCCAGGGTGCCCACGTCTCCGTAAAGTATTTTATTCTGTCCTGTGCAGTGCAAACTTAACTCCTCCATCGCTGCTATCTGATTGACCCGTGTTACCCATTCCTTCATGGATGGGGGTGACTTGGACCTCCAATGTACTGGGAGACACAGCCTAGCTGCATTGATCATAATGACCTATAGTATTTCTTATGTGAGAGTTTGGAGATGTGAAGGTATTGCGCTGGTGTGAATTCCAAAGAAAGTGAGGCTATCTCAGTTGCCTCTTCATGCACTTTATGTCAATACGGCTGAATCAGTGCGCACGTCCACCAAAGAAAGTGTCATTTTGAGTTGACATGTCTCAACTTATTTTATTCTTTTTGCAAATGTATGCTTTTTTTTAACCATTGTTAGTGTTTAAGGACCATTTCCCACCAGCAACCTTGTAGAGGAGATCTGTAGCATCATCAAATTTGTCTTTTTATTCTCTCAGGTGATTTCTACCTGGCTACAATACTTCTCTATACAGCCACCAATCACTGGTAAGCCAAAATCACTAGCAACTGCATGAGATAGCATGAGTAGCAATGGAAGCTGGCTATACTCTACCTGTTTTAATGCTACAAAAAAATATTTCTTAGTGACTGAGCTACAAATCGCTGGAATTGTAGCAGAACAGGCCATTCATTTCTTGCAACTGATTGATTCCTAGAAACAGAAATGTTAGGGAGTGGAATTCTGTAGCTGCTACAAATCACTGTTTCAAATCAGCTGTATGACATGACCCTAAGGAATGATCCATGCAGATATATGAACAACTGAGCAACTCTAAAGATTGTTGTTGTCTATAGACATGTAGGGGGAGGGATAGAATGAGAGGATTGGGGGTGGGGGGGGGGGGAGAAACAGAGAGGGAAAAGAGGGATGGGAGACAGGGAGGAAGAAGAGAGGGGCAGAAAGAGAGAGCAGGGGAGAGAAAAGGGGGGGCAAAGAGAGGGAAAGGAGGAGAGAGAGAGAGAGAGCGAGGAAGGGCCAGAGGAAAGAAAGAGAGAAAGGGGGGAGAGTGGAAAAGAGAAAGAGATAGAAATAGGAAGGGGGGGGGGGCAGGAAGGGGAAAGGGGAGGGAGAAAGAGACAAAAAGGGGAGAGGGGTAAGAGAGGAGGGAGACAGACAGAGAGAAATAGGGGGGTCAGAGAGTGGGAAAGGAGGAGAGAGAAAGAGGAGGAGGAAGGGCAGAGAGAGCGAGAGAAAGAGGAAAAGGGTAAGAGAGGGAGAGATAGAAATAGAGGGGACAGGGAGGGGGAAAGGAGGAGAGCGGAGGAGGAAGAAAAGAGAGTGAGAGAAATGAGAGAGGGGTAAGGTAGAATGAGAGTCAGGAAGGAGAGGGAGAAAAGGGGGGTAGGAAAGTGCAGGGGGGGTATAGAGAGGGAAAAGAGGAGAGAGAGAGTGGGGAGGTAGGAAAGCGAGAGAGAAAGGAGAGAGGGGTAAGAGAGAGAGGGGGAGGAGACAGAGAAATAGGGGGGGGCAGAGAGTGGGAAAGGAGAGAGAAAGGGGAGAAGGGTAAGAGAGAGAGAGAAATAGAAATAGGGGGACAGAGAGAGGGAAAGGAGAGAGAAAGAGAGAGAGGGGAGGAAGGAAAGAGAGAGTAAGAAATGAGAGAGGGGTAAGAGAGAGTCGAGAGAGAGAGAAGGGGGGTAGGGAAGTGAGGGGGGGTGAGAGAAGAGGAGGTGCAGGGGGAGGGGTAGTGACAGAAGAGGAGAGGGGAAAATACAGAAAGGAGGAGATTAAGTGTAAGAGAGCAGGGGTAAAAGAGAGCAGAGGTGAGAGAAAGGAGGGGAGAAGGAGAAAATAAGGAAAAGAGGGAGAGATAGGGAAGACAGAGTGAGATACAGAGGGTGGGTGACAAAAAGGAGAGAGAGAAATGGAAGGAGGAAGGGAAGAGGAGAAACGGGAATATAGATGAGAGAGGGAGATATGGAAAGCAGAGGACAGGACACAACATGAGACAGAGAAGGGAGGGAGGAAGGAAGGTAGATAAGAGAGGAGAAAAATAAAGGGAGATAAAGGAGAGATGAAGTTTTGGATTTGCAGCCCACACGGTCAGATTGGGACAGCAGAATCCAGTCCATCCTGTGGTCCCTGATTAGAGGCAGTCCCTTTAGATATAAAACAATAACTACACCAGATCGCTGTCGGCACAGCCGCACTCTCCCTGGCCCAGCCTCAGTCGTCATCAGCTGGTACCTGTGCCCCCCTCCCCCCCCCCCCCAATCCTCCCAGTCCAGCTGACAATGGTTATCCCCGGGCTGTCTAATGACTAATATAGTGAAATGTATATTTTCTGCTTTGTGTTGTCACGGTTCGTGCAGCAGAAAAAGCCAATTACCATCATGCTTTAATTCCGATGTGTCACAACACAGGCGGCACAAATTGCTATGTGTGGTGTGCGGATCTCCTGGGTGGAATTGTCGGAAGGTGAGGGCTGGGCTCTCATTAGAAGGACTCGGAGCTCCGATGACCGGCTGATCGCTGTTGATCGCTGCTGATCGCAGATTTCAGGAGCTCGGAGCGCTGGACAGCTCCCATCAGATGCTGGCTGGCTCCACCCTGGTGCTTCTCTAGGTCTCCTCTCCTCAATCTCTGCTGCTCCCCCAGGGGCCCTCCGCTCCTACATTGGGGCCCCAGTGTCCCCCCTCCTCCTCCTCCCCCATCTGAATGTGGCACTAATTAACCAGTAAGGCCATCCAGTGAATTGGCTGTCTCCATCACCAGCAACCCCAGTGCCTGAGATTTCTGTGTCTACAGGCAAAAGGAGGAGGGGGGAGGGGCATTTAACCCTTGCCATGCTGCCAGCTCCTCAGCTCCCTCCTTGCACTGTAGAGGAGCCCCTTCTGAATTAGATTTTTCCTTTTCTTTAAGGAAGGTGTGTGTTGGGGGGAGGGGGGGCTGCAGAGTGCCTACAGAAGAATATTTTTGCTTATTCCAGGGGTTGTTGGGCTAGGTGGAGCCCCCAGCTGATTGGCTGTTGGATGTCACATGCCTGGCTTCTTATAGGGGCTGAGGTTCTCAAACTGCTTCACTGTCTTATTCTGGTAACTAAGTGTCAGTGCAGGCACCAGCAAAGGGAGGCAATCCCACCGGACAAGGAGGCACCAGGCAGGGGACTGGCACAGGGCACCCAGCTACACCAGGATTACTGACATCTTCTTCACACTGATTGAGGAGGAGAGGAGAGCAGTGCTTAGAGGAGAGCAGTGCTTGGAGCTCCCAGCTGGGCTGCATTCAGTGGGGAGCTTGTCTGGCTCAGCAGTCATTGCTTCTCATGAAAGGCAGCAAAGTGTGAGCAGGGGCTGTGTATGGGGATGTGTCTACACCCCCCAACCTTGGCTGCCACTTTGGATTCTAACGCTTGCCTCTGTCCGTTTGTAGGATGGCACGGTTTGGAGATGACCTGCCCACCCGCTATGGAACTGGGGTGCCGGGGGGAGCTGGGCGAGGGAGCGGCCGGCAAGGTGGCCCCCAGCCCGGCCAAAGGATGTACAAGCAGTCCATGGCACAGCGGGCGAGGACCATGGCACTGTACAACCCCATCCCGGTCAAACAGAACTGCTTCACCGTCAACAGATCGCTCTTCATCTTCAGCGAGGACAATGTCATCCGCAAGTATGCCAAGAGGATCACTGAGTGGCCATATCCTTCCTCGGGGGCAGGGCCAGAGGGCGGGGGGGCTCCCTGGGGGTGGGGAGGAGGAAAATACACAGGGGGTATGTTACAGAAATGTATATACGTATTAACCAGCTACATGTCTGTGCATGTCGGTATCAAATTATATTCTATCCATCTACTTATCTATGTATCATCTATCTGTGTGTCCCAAGCCTTACTATATCTAGCTGCTAAGCTACCTACCTATGTATCCATCTACCCATGTGTCCTAATCCTTAGCTGCTCATCTACCTACCTTACTATTTATCCATCTGTGTGTCCCAATTCTTACTATATCTAGCTGCTTATCTACCTACCTATGTATACATCTACCCATGTGTCCTAATCCTTAGCTGCTCATCTACCTACCTTACCATTTATCCATCTATCTGTGTGTCCCAAGCTTTACTATATCTAGCTGCCTAACTACCTACCTATGTATCCATCTATCTATGTGTCCCAATCCTTAGCTGCTCATCTACCTACCTACCTACCTTTCTATTTATCCATCTATCAATGTGTCCCAAGCCTTATAATATCTGAGTGCATAGATACCTACCTATGCATCCATCTATCTATGCATCCCAATCCTTAGCTGCTCACCTACCTACCTACATACCTACCTCTCTATTTATCCCTCTACCTAGGTGTCCTAATCCTTATTATATCTTTCTGCTTATCTACCTACCTATTTATTTATCCATCTACCTATGTGTTCTAATTCCTATTATATCTGTCAGCTTATCTACCTACCTACCTATGTATTCATCTTTCTATCTGCTTATCTATCTACCTATCTAGAGTTCCACCATCTAATTTCTTTCAGTTATCTATCTATCTGTCTATCTGTCTATCTCCATCATGTCTGTATCATATTTAACAGTCTGGTTGCCATTGGGGGCCTGCTGTACCATATCCGCTCTTATGGCCTAGAAGTGAAAGTGTTAAAAGACACAGTGGTCAGTATGCAGATGCCAGTAGGATTGACGGTGCACCCCCACTCAATTCAGGGTAGTGCCAGCCTGGTGTAATATGTCACAGAGAGTATTCCCAGACATATATTGGGGTGGGTGGCTCAGGTGGCATATTGGTTGGCGGGAGGGTGAATAGAGCATGCCAATGGTCAAGGTAGTTCCTGGTCTCCAGGGTTTGGGTGTGTAGAGTTGGGAATTGCCCCCTTTGAGGGCTGGTTGTTGTAAAAGCCCACACCTATTGATTGGTTTGTGTGTGTGAGAGAGGCTTCAGGGCCTGCTGGAAGAATCCTAGCAACCCCTGTGTGTCACCATCCCTGGGCTGTGCTGCACCAGCTATGGAGGAAACAGCATTAGACATATGCTGGGGTCATTAGGTGTATACCAAACCCACCGGTAGCCAGGGAACTCTGGGGAGGGGGTGGGGTGGTCTGTAGGTTTCAGTCACTGACTTGGGGGGGATTTTGTAACACCTCCATGTATACCTTACCCATAGGCCAGACATTGAGTGATGCTGATCCTCTGTGTGTGTGTGTGTGTGTTAGGTGTATCTTATAATGCCATTTCTGTCCAGTGTGTTTTTTTTTTTTTATATAAGTGTGCATTTTATGTTTGTTGAATTCATTATGATTCCGTGTGTTTTTTGTATGTGTGTCTACATGTGGGTCTATGTGGAATGTATGATTGGCCATGTATATCATATAATTCAATAAGTCATTTTTGTCAGTGTGCATTTGTGTGTACCTTTAGGAATAGTACCAAATAAATGTCCAATACATATTCAGCATGCATTATTTATGTGTGTTGCAAATGATTGTGTAATGTGCATGTAGGTTTGCTAGATTTGCGAGGGTAGTGCATATGCTTGAGTGTACACAATATATGGAACTTATTGTGAATTTGTGTGGTTTATTGTGAAGTGTGTGATATATATAGGATTTAATGTGTAGTATGTGTATGATTATGTGTGCATGGTTTATTGTGTATGTGTCAGTGTGCCCCTATGAGTGCGTGTGCCTGCCGGTGTGCAGTGTGTATTGGGGGTGGGGTGTTGGGTGTGAATGCACTGTGTCTATGGAGCTGCACCGTTCTTTCTGTACTAGCAGCTGAATATCTAACACTGTATCACTGCCTCTTGTCATCTTCCTGACTGCTCACTCTGTACACTATCATTCCAAACCCCATACAGCCATGGCAGATCATTGTATATGGTGCCAATGGCCAGGATTAGCTGCTAGTGCAGTCTGTAGGCACCCTGCTGCGCCTATTCCATGTTGGATGATATTTATTGAAGGTGATCAAGCCTCGGTGCAAACTGCAATACCATACAGAGGTGACAGCAAGCACACAAAAGGATAGATCTTGTATTTGTAAGCTGAAACAATTCACCTTCTAAATGAGCCCTCGTCCCTTATATTGCACTAACTTTGCCACAGATAGTCCCTGCGTGTACAATGAATATCCAGAGGCTTCCAATCCAGCAACCTTTAGAAACCATATTTTGCCAAAATCATGAAAGATTATTTTTGATTGATCACTGTGGGCTCCTGGGTTTTGCACATTACATTTTGTCTTTAGAAAAAAAGTGATAGAATTGAAAGAATATCTAAACCCCAAAACATATTGCAGTCAGGCTGGGTTCACACCACTGCGAATTGGATGCGGGTTCCTTATTCGCAATAGCAGGAGATTTTGACTGGCTTTCCATGGAGCCGTTCACGTATCTTCGCAGCGGGTCCAGTGCGTCTTTTGGTCATTTTCAGGTCTGAAATCAGCCTAAAATTCGGGGTGAACTCGGACCCGTGAACCAGGACGCACTGGACCCCTATATGTGAACCCAGCCTTAAAGTCTTAGTTTATTGACTTTTTTCCCATTTATTTTGACTGATGATCCAGTGAGTAAAACACTTCCTGTCTAAGGCCTGGTTCACACCTATGCATTTTTTTGTGCATTTTCAGTTTTGCAGAAACACACTACAGTTCATTTAACATGGTGTCCTATGGGTCATGTTCACATCTGTGCGTTTTATGGAAAGGGCCAGGGACTTTTTTCTGGTTTTTGGTTCCATAGACTTCAATGGATCAAAAACGTGTATGGAAAAATGCAAAATGTGCCTGGGATATGCAAACTGCAACCTGCATAGGTGTGAACCAGGCCTAAGGGTGCCTTCTCTATCTATGAAGGAGCAATGGAGGCACTCTTGGACGGATGTACTGTCTGGAGAGGTCAGTATTAGGCCTGGTTCACACCTATGCAGGTTGAATTTGATGCATTTTACCAGGGTGTTTTGCGTTTTTTTTTTTTTTTTTCCACACGCGTTTTTAATGCATTTTGCATTTTTGGGAGGAGCCTGTTGTCTTGCAGGAGAAATCAGGAAAAATGCAGCAGAAACGCATCCACAATGCAAGCACAGCACTTTGGTGCATTTCTATTGAAGTCTATGGAACCAAAGCACAACCTGTTATGGGGAAAAAAGTCCCTGATCCCTACCAAAAAAACGCACAGGTGAAAAACCCACAGATGTGAACGTGACCCATAAGAAACCATGTTAAGGGCACTGTAGTGCATTTCTGCAAAACTGAAAACGCATTGCAAAATGCATAGGAGTGAACCAGGCCTTTCACTCCCCCCCATATTTTTTTCTTAACCCCTACTTATCCTGGTGATGTGATTAGTACATTTCAGATACTCACCCACCCAGCAGATCCAGAGCTGCCCCTCTAAACCTCTTTTGGCAGCGATCGGTACCGTGCCGCCATTTTTGTTATCATTGGGCTGCCGGCTGTTCCGGGATCAGCCAGGATGCCTCTTGATGACGCGCCATTAGGCCTGCCCCCTCCTCCTTTCCGAAGCCTCCTGAAATATGTGATGTGCATATCCCAGGAAGCAAAGTGAGCACAGTGCACACCATTCACCTAGGCCAGTGATGGCGAACCTTGGTACCCCAGATGTTTTAGAACTACATTTCCCATGATGCTCATGCACTTTGCACTGTAGTTAAGCATCATGGGAAATGTAGCTCCAAAACATCTGGGGTGCCAACTTTCGCCATCACTGACCTAGGCAAATGATGTTGACCAGGGGGTGAGCGGGGCCGAACATTTTCTTTTAAATAAAAGGAAAAAAAAGAAAAAAAAAAAGCTGGCTATACATGTAGAGGACTGGAGGAGGGATGGAGCTGAGGAATGAAGATTTGTAGGTAAAGAGCCGCTTTAAGCATACATTTAAGTATACAGTACACCTTGAGGTTTTTTTCTGTTTACCCAGCGGGTTGAACTAAAAAAAAAAAAGACTGACAGATCTTTCTTGCTGTGCTATTGAATTCTGACAGCGGGGCCACCCTCCCCGTCAAAATACACAGATCAGGCTGAATATGCTGATCGAATGGTGGTTTTCCAGGACCACTTTTCGACAGAAGCTGGTCGTTTAGTTCGGCTTTTGTTGAACAGACAACAATACACATGAGTGAAATTCTGTCTGGTTCCTGCTGAACCGGCCTATTTTCAGTCCATGTACCCTGCTTTAGATGGGCTAATACATTGATTTTATATGAGTGACTAACAACCCCAGATAACACTTTTTAAGCAGTTTTTTTTTTTTTCCTTTTAGGATAAGGGTTTTACATAAGTGAATAAAAGCTGACTATTGTAAACACCCCTGTCAGTGTTAAATGGTTTGTCTTAACCATCTAATTGCCACTTTTGCTGGACAGCTTGGTCTGCTAAAGCTGAAAAATAACAGACTAAAGTTGACCATACACTTTGTTTCTAAAAGTTCAACAAAAAGCAGTATAAAAAAATAAAAATAAACTAAGTACATACAGCATAGATAGCAAATCAAAGGGACAGAATACATTCCAAGTGTAGCCTACGGAGGGTGATCTCTATGTAGAACCTAAAATAACATCCATGGATATACTAGTTACACTAAGTTATGTTTATTCAGTCAGCGGGCTGAACAAAATAAAAAATAACATATTTCTCTATTTGCTCAAAAAAGACCCCCCCCCCCCTGCTGCTTTGCTGCTGTCACAATGCACTGATCAGCGGGTGAAGCCGCTGATCGATGGAAAATGTTCCAGTGTGTTCCTTTGAAATAAGTGGATTAAAAGAGAAGTATGGAAATCCATTTTTTCCCAGGATCATACCTACCTAGGTGGATGCAGCATCTGTCCCCCAGCGCCTCTACACTGAGAACCCAAGCGATCGAAAATTGCCGATGACTTGATTCTCACAGCTCCCTGAGCAGAGAGCTGCTGGCTGTCAATCAGCATCTCTCTGCTTTGCCCCCCCTACCCCCCCGCGTGCTCATTGGAGCGCTGAGCTGTGAAGGGGAGGGGCTGAGACGGGTGTCAGTCCAGGTACTTGGCAGATCCAGACTTCCATTGTCGGGATGATGCGGTGCCTGGACTGATTACTGTGATGTCAGCAGAGAGCGGACTCCAGACTGCTCTCTGCTGAAAAGCGAATTGCACTCCTGTGATCCATAGGAGAAGCCCAGCCAAACAAGCTCAGGCTGGACTTCTCCTTTAAACAATCAACTGTTGTCGAGAGGGGGAGCCCATATACTGAGTGAAATAGGGCCAGTCCAGCAGGGACTGGGAATTTCCATTAGTGTATGGCTAACTTTACCGGCAGGACCACCAGGTGAAAAGAAAAGAAAAAAATGAAAACGAAAGCAGCCACCACATTTAAGGATTTTTAGGCCTTTTGCTTTTGGGTTTAGATACGCTTTCAGTAAAAAAATTCCCCAAGCTGGTGTGTTTTCTGGGTAATGTCACAGTTAACATAGACTGATATATTGCATATTCATACTGACACCCTAAGCGCCAAAATCTGATTGTGAGCTGAACAGGTCTGAATGACACACAATCACACACTATAGAGTGTTCTTTAATGTCTATAAAGGGTTTTTGAACTTCAATTTAATATAGTTTGCCTTATATGTGAAAATAGTAAGAATTAGTAAGTTCTTCTTGCCTTCCATGTGTGGCTAATTAAGGATGTATTTTATTAATAAAATACAGAGACCAGCTTTGGTGACATCGTTACTTGTTGCTAAGTAACTTCTATATTGGAGACCTGAAAGGTGTAAAGTCCAAGCAGATGATAAAAAATGCTCTCCAGTGTGAGGGGACAACAAATATTTATTCAAAACACTTTTGCTTTGCTGTATGTAACTACAGGCAGCGTTGTTATGTTTATATGTATGTATGTATGTATATCTATATAATTTTTTTTTTTTTCATTTTATTTACAAATAATGTTTCAAAATCTTAGTTGACAAATATTTTTTGGTCAAACATCCTTTAAAGACATAATTAAAGATCAAAGATGAGAATATAAATAAAGAAAAAAAAAATCACACCACTTAAAAAGCAAAGCGAGGCCAAGTATTGTCTTAATGTAATGTTGTAATGCTACGCAGACATCATTTTCCCATGTACACGTGGATCCGACTATAAGGGCTCATGCACACAGCAGCTCAAAAAAAACCAAAACGATTTTATAGGCATTTGAGCTTTTCTTGCAGCTTAAAGAAGCTTGTGCTTCTTTTGTGCTTTTGTGCACTTTTTTATTGAGCTTCTTCAAGCTCCTTTTGAGCTTCTTTGAGCTTTTTTGAGCATAAGCGTTTTTTTTGTTTTTTTTTCACAAACCCTCCTAGATAGTATTTTCTTAACCACTGTATAAACAAAATAAAAAGCGGGAACAAAGGTTTTCGAGGTTCTTTGAGCTCTTTGGGGCACTCGATCCTCTCAAAAACACAGATTTGGTGTTTTTTTTTCTGCCTGTAAGAGCATATGCCTGAAAACTCCTGAAAAAGCCATAGTGTGCATGGACACATTGGCTAACACGGAGGGGAGTTTCCAAGCAGGAAAAAATAAGAGCTCAAAAGCCTGTAGGAGCCGCTTCTTTGAGCTCCTTTGAGGTGCAGTGTGCATGAGCCCTTAAAGTGACACCAAACTCTGCGTGAAAAAAAAAAAAAAAATTCCATTCAAGTATGTATGAAGTCAAAAAAGCACCTTCAATTATTTATTTTATTTTATTTTTTTGCTGCTGTGATCTGACTTCCTGTTAGAGGGTGGTTACATTTGTTCTCCATGGTCCCACTGTATGTAAGAATGTAGCCACTTTCTCTTGCTTGCTTCCAAGATAAACTATGGGATGTGTACTGTGCATTAGGGCTGGGGAAAAAATCGATTTAAATCTTGAATGGAGAGGTCAGATCGACTCAAAATTTAAGCAAATCGATTTTTTTGGATTTTTTTTTTTTTTCACCAGGACCGACGCAGTGTCAGGGTTTCAGGGTTTGTTTAGAACCCAGTTTTCAAATAAAAGAAGGAGAGCAAGATTTCAGTTGTGTGCCCTTTTTAGACACTGTTGTCACGTCAAACCTTCTTTCCCAGTTTAAAATAGAAATATGACCAGGTTATGAGCATTTAAATAAGACTATATTTCCAACAAGTAGTAAAAAAAAAAAATCATCAATGACCTCTGTAGTTACAACCAGTGTGGAGAAATTCATCCTTATATTTCAGAATAGAAGCAAAGTCATTCAAGTCAAGTCTTTTCTCCCTCCCCTTTTTGTGTGCAGTTGCTTTGTGTTTACATTAGGCTTCATGTACACTACATTTACCATGGCTGCGGGAAAATGCAAAACACCAATCGCGCCGAGATTTTGCAGTGGTTTGCATTTTCCTGCAGCCGGTGGTCAAAACATTCCTATCCTGAATGCAAATCTTTCTTTTGAGGGAGGTTGAAGCTCCCCTAACCGCAACAGCTCCTAAACGCTGCTAAAAGCATGAGTACATTGATACATAGGCTTTTATTGAGTAGGGCTGGGGAAAAAATTGAGAGGTGAAATCGATTCAAAATTTAAGCAAATCGATTTTTTTCGATTTTTTTTTTTTTTTTTTTTTTTTCACCGCGCCGGTCCTGAGGAGCTGCGGGCAGGAGTTTTTAGGTGAGGCCGCGGCTTCGGTCTAGTCCGCGAGGCCGGACGCCGTGGACTACGCCTCGGCCTCGGCCTCGCCTAAAAACACCTGCCTGCAGCTCTCCAGGACCGCCGCTGACACTGCGGGCAGCTCCTCAGGACCAGCGTCCGAAAAAAAAAAAACTCGATTCGAATCGTGAATCGAGTTTTTTTTTTTTTTTTTGAGAAAATCGCCAAGCTCTACTGTGCATAGAGCAGAACACATGACCACTACTAATGTGCACTGATTGTTCCAAATAAACTGAAGAGAGGCGGAAAAGGAGAGGTGTGGGAGCTCAGGCAGCCTATTAAAGGAGGCAGAAAAACACAATAGGTCCTCATACACACGGACGTTTTAAAAAATGGGCTGTAAAGCTAGTAACAACGCCTGGAAAAAAAAGCAGCGTTAAAAATGTGATTTTATTAGCGTTTTGATTTGACATCAGTGCCTTTAATGTTGTTTGTAAGCGTTAATGCTAAGGCGCATTTAAAAAAAAAAAAAAAAAATCCTTCTGCTATTTTTCACTCCCAAATTACCCACATAAACATTTTTACAGCTTAAAAACGCTGTCAGTATATCGCTAATGCGCATTTTTTAGCTTTTTCCGGCGTCGGCGTCAAAACAGCTCTAGCACTGGAACCTCATAACGCGCTGGTCCTTGTTTTTTTTTGGAGCTTAAAAATGACCATGCCTGTTACAGTTCAAAAACGCCATGGTGTGTATGAGCCCATTGAATAACATGGAGTGGTGTTCTTAAGCAGCAAAAAAAGCTAAAAAAAGCCGCTGTTAAAACGTCTGTGTGTATGAGGCCTAAGAAACAATTCCATGAGAAATAGATTAAAGAGCAATTAAAGTGGTTGTACATGCTCTTTTTGTTTTTCAAGATAATAAACATGTAATACTTTCCTTCTCTGTGCAGTGTAATGATATTGCACAGAGCGGTCTCTTATCTCCTCTTCTGGGGTCTTCCATCAGCGCTCACCACTACTCCTCTTCTCTGAGTGCCCCCTTAGCAAGCTGTATGCTGTGGGGGCTTTGTGCGGGCGCACTCCTGAGCCAGGCTGTGTGTGTCAATGGACACACACAGCTCAGTCCTAGCCCCTGCTTCCTTCTCAGAGGATCTGAATGATAGCAGCAGTAGCCGATGGCTCCCGCTGCTGCCTGAGTACCTGTGAGAGGAGGGAGAGAAGACCTGCACAGACTGGGTACAGGTCGATACAGAGCATAGGTAAGTGTTTGGGGAGCTTATCTCAGGAGCACACAAGAAAGAATGGTTATGTTCCTACATACAGCGGGACCATGGAAAACAAGTGTAGTCACCCTCTAACAGGAAGTCAAATCACAGCAGCAAAAACAGAAATTTAAAGGAGGCTGAGTGCAATAGAAGGTTCTTTTTTGGAGTTAAAGTGGTTGTAAAGGCAGAAGGAGTTGTACCTTCTGCATGCAGCTCACCCCAACCCCACCCGCCCCCTCCCCTTACCTGGGCCCAATTTCAATACAGTGCTGTGCATGAGAGCCGAGGCTGTCTCCTTCCTCATTGGCTCAGACACAGCAGTGGGAGCCATTGGCAATCACGACCAGTGTGGAGGGGGTGGGGCCCAGTGTCTTATGGATACACAGAGTGGGGCTCGAGAGCGAGCAGTGACCCCATAGCAAGGTACTTGGTGGGGGGACCAAAAAAAAAAAATACATACTTTGAATAGAATTTTGTATTTATTATTTTTTTAACCAGAGTTTAGTGTCACTTTAAGTAGTGGATGTGTATGAATTATTTTTGCAGAATAAGGATATGGTTTAGAGTCGCTTTAAGGGTGAAGGGTTTAAAAAAAACAGTGAAGGTTTGTGAAGATTACAACACTTACAATGTACACTATATTTTGCTCTGTAGTATAAAGTATGTATATAGAATTGTAAAAAATTGTTTCCAATTATAGAGATGACATTCATTTCCTTAACAATGCTTACTCCATTTGAATATATGATTTTAGCCACCATTATTGCCAACTGCATTGTGTTGGCTCTGGAGCAGCACTTGCCGGAACATGACAAGACAGACATGTCAGAGAGACTGGTAAGATCCATTTCTTTTTATTGTTCACTTCTAGTATATATTCATTTAAAGGGCTTGTAAACCCTAATGATGAACTTCTCCTATTTGATGCCTGTTGAACTGTTAAATATACCATTAAAATTTGTTATATCTTTGAGATAAGTGCAAGAAATACCTATTGATCTTGTAGAAATCGTGTTAGCTGCCTTTTTATCGGTTACATTGTTCTGAGCTAACTCTAAGGACTACAGAAACCGTACCCTCTGCGTTATGGCAGAGGGGAGAAGGGGGAGGTGTTTGTAGTCCTGCCCTAAGGTGACACTGCTGCTTCTCCATATATACAGTAGGGTGAGTGAGCGTTGTCACCCAAGGCAGGAAGTGTGTTATCTGGCAGGATCGCCAGGTGAAAAAAAAAAAAGAAAACTAAGGCTTCATATACACACACACTAAACTCAAGTTTAGGAGCTTTTGGTGTTTTTTTTGCCAGAACTCTTAAACTCAACTCCATAAATGCCGATGTATCAATGTACATATAGGCTTTTAGCAGAGTTTAGGAGCTGCTGCGGTTAGGGGAGCTTCAACCTCTATCTACTAAACGTGGAAGAATCACGCTCAGGATAGGAACGTTTTGACTGGCGGTCGCCAGAAAACGCAAACTGCAGCAAAATTGCGTTTTCCTGCGGCCGTCAAAGCAGGCTGTGTGTACATGAAGTCTAAAGCCTGAAATTTGGTCGGTTCAGCAGGGATCAGCCGAATTTTGATCCAAGTATGGGCGGATCAACTACCGATCAACGTCCGTAGAACCGCTCTGTTGGATTTTTACCGCTCGATCAGTGCTACCGGCTATACTCTTCAATGCTGATCAGTGTATTCTGTCAATGGGGAAGTCTCCCCTTTGTTAGAATACAAAAGCTTAGCAGGAAGACTCCTCCATCCACCTCGATTTGTATAGATGGAGGAATCAATTTTTTTTCATTGAACAAAAAAAAAAAGGACTCATGTATGGGCTGCCTGAGGCAGCCATTACATCTAAGGACTGGTTAACTGAAATATATAACATTTCGTTTTTTGGGTTTAAGTCCATTTTTTTATCATCTGAAAGTCTGGCAGACAGATGTTTAACTCAGCATGTCATCTTATGGTTGTACAGCCTCTTGAAGTATACTTTTTTAGTAGGTATTACGTTAGGTAGATGGATAGGTAGTGACACCGAATATGAAGAGCAGTAGACAGGTAACGTGTCTTCAAACTAGATGTGAAGATTTCCCAGTGAGCCCAGTGGATACCTAAAGTGAGGATAAAACAGAGAATAGAAACACAAAATAAGCAATACATACTATAGTAACTGCTGTATGTAATACAGGTAAACGTTCTATAGTATTGTATATAAGCTACATAGTATAAAACCAAGTTTCTTCCTTTTTTTTTTTTTGCAGAGTGCTCCATAATGTTTTTTTCACTTTCATTTTGTTTGTTTATTTTAAATGTGGATGCAAACACTATAGGATGAGTATGCACTGAAATATCAAAGGGGCATTGTGTATATACTGTGCATTTATTTTTTTAAATGCAGCAATAGGGTTTAATTAATTGATTTATGAGTGATTCCCGGATCGTAAGCCAATGATGTCTCTAAATTAAGCTGCCCATACTCGTAAAGATTTCTTTTGTTCGGCCTTTTGAAATAGAGGCTCAGCATAACAACCAGGCAAGCAGCATTTTCAGAAAGTAGTCAGAAATGGCAGCCCCTGTATTTCTCTCATTACTGTAATGCCTAACTCAAGCTGAAGCATTGTATTTCATTTTTGAGAAGAGCGAGGAAGGGTAAGAATCTGTCAGGTTTTTATCACAGTCTGTGTCTTTCTTGAGATTGATTGCCCACTCATTTTCTATCAGGTATTGATGGGAAATTTCTACACAGTCACAGTCAGAAACTTAATCCACATGTTAGTACACTATGGAAGGCTTAGACATTTTAATGAATTGTTTATTTTTTTTCGTTCTTTGTGTCTTCCTGTCCTGGTAGCTACTGCAACCTCCATTTCCTGTATGAGTGTCACAGGGACAGGAAGTGAGGGATGAATCCCCCAATGGTGATCACCACTCTGTCCAAAGCTATGAAAATGTTTTTGGAGGCAGGGGTTTGCATTTCATAATTTTGTAGTTTGGCTACTGTAATTACCTAAAATCTTTCTTTTTATGATTGTGTTACATACAATCTGAAAGTTCCAATGAGTCTTGCAGTTGAAGTGGCTGTTCTGTAAGCTAATAGGCAGTAGGAGGTGAGGCTTGCAGGAGGGAGAATTGTTCAGGGTTCAGAGTTCCACCAGTATAATAGGGTTATTTACTAAAAATGGAGAGTGCAAAATCTGGTGCAGCTCTGCATAGAAACCAATCAGCTTCCAGGTTTATTTGTCAAAGCTTAAAGCATTTGTTACCCTAACATTTTATATCCCTGATATGTGTATACTGTACCATGTATTTGTATGAGAAAGTATCCTGTTTTTTTTGTATTGCTTCCTTTGTGTGAAATCCCTCGTGTTCCTGCTAGTCCCCTTGCTTTCCTATTAAAAAATGACCACACTAAGCAGTAGAACACATCGTGGTCAGTTCTCTAGCTATGCTGGGAACTCTGTGTACTCTCCTCTATTGATCAGACCTGCCCTGACATGCCCCCACTGTACAGCCTGTCACTGGCTGCTTCTCCTCTCCCCAGCTCTTATGCAGATGAGAACAGAGGGAATGTGATCACTTATAAATAAGGGAAAACATTTATTTATAGTGTTTTTTTTTTTATATGTATAAAAAAATGTTTTGCCTTTCATTTCTATTTTAAACTGAATGGGCTGTTTTACAAGGCGATCATTTACAATCACTTTAACTGAACACGCTGCAGTTAGAAGCTGATTGGCTACCATGCACAGCGTTCGCACTCTCCAGTTTTAGTAAATTAACCCCATAATGTCTTTTGTGTGCTAAAGGCCAGGTAAAGAGGTCATCTAGCTTGTGTTGGAGACCGAAGTGAACTGACTGGATTGATCACTGGTCCTGAGTGGGTATTTGCGTGGGCAGAAAAGAAGGAATACCTTTCTGGTGGATAGTGCCCATGGATGGATGGTGGTGATGGGCCCTCTCAGGGGATTGGGCTGCTGCCTTTTCTGTGCGACCTTAGGTTATTTCAGCATGTAGACTTGGATAAAAAAAAGGAAGGCGTGCCCGGTGTCCAGAGAAATGTGACTTCTAAAATCTGGCTCATGGATCTTTATTAAAAGTAGAAACATGTGCTTCAAGCCAACATGTTTCGGGGGAACAGACTCCTCCTTCTTCAGGGTTTTTGCTGCGTTGGTGGTTATGTTGGATCAAGGATTCTGAATAGGAGGATGCTGGCTTTGGTTGTATAGGCAGCAAGCTTGAGAATTGTTCCTACCTAATAGAACACAGCAACAGCCCTGAAAAAGGGGAGTCTGTTCCCACTGAAACACATTGGCTTGATGTACATGTTGCTAGTTTTAAATAAAGATCCAAGGACCAGATTTTAGAAGTCACATGTTTCTCTGGACACCAGGTGCACCTTCCTTTTTATCCAGGTAAAGAGGTAAGGCAGCAGCAGAGACGGTGCAGAACTGCAGACTCTGGAAAGTGTTGTCTCCCTGTGTAACCTAGAAGGTGTCAGCCTATTACTTTACAATTCTTTTGGTGGGAAATACTAATAATTTACAAATCAACCTTTGTAGCACATATCTGTTTCTCCTACATGTCTTTCAAATGCAGATTTAGCAGTTGGCTTTAGCGCAGTTCAGCAGGAACCTCTCGTTTCAGTGTTTAAATCTCCCCCACAACCACTGGGCTGTTTTATGAAGAAATAATGAAGTGTGTCTTATTTCAGTCCTGATTTTATTGGTTCTTGTAAAACATCACTATAAATATTGTATGAGGGGCATAAGCACTACAACGCATGGCAGACAGAGGCCGGAACCCTAACCTTTCAGGTCAGCAGAGGACTTGGCTTTGCTAAGCATTCAGGAAATGTACAAATGGTTGTAGTTTAAGTTATGCAGATTTTACCCTTCCATCCAATTCACATCTACAGGTCTTATGTGTATTAGCAGACGTCCATCCTGCTGAATCTGTTATTCGATCACAAAACGCACATTACATAGAGTTCAATGGTAACACATGTAAAATGTGCCAAAATGCACAATGCAGATACAACATACAGCACATCAAACATGGATTTCTTATCCTGTAGACTCTTAGTGCCCAACCTGCATCCCAAGGGCCACATGCAGCTCTTTAGTACTTCTGTGTGGTAATCAGACCCCAGCAATCTGTAATGGGAGTGCAGAGCGTTGATTTGTAAAGGGATTATCACTAGGGCTGCAACTAACGATTATTTTCATAATCGATTAGTTGGCCGATTATTGTTTCGATTAATCGGTTAATTACCTTAAAAAAAATGTGGTGGATAATTTAGTTAATATGTAAAGTTAAAAAAAGGCAATTTATTCTTAAATATCTCTATATGCAGTGGTAAATATAAATCACCAGCTATATGGTTAGGGAGCAAAAAAATGGGGTTAAAAAACATAAAATTAGCCCTTTATAGCACAAAAAGAGCAAATAATCGCTACTGTAAGGGATCCATTTTTTTACTGCAGAACAGTGAAATGAATATTTACAGCAGCGAATATTTGCTCTTTTTGTACTATAAAGGCTAATTTTAGTTTTTTTGACCCCATTATGTTACTGGCCGATTAATCGATTATGAAAATAGTAATCGATTAATTTCATAATCGATTAGTTGTCGATTAATCGATTAGTTGTTTCGGCTCTAATTATCACAATGATCTACTAGCCTCATGTAACGTGTCCCAAGTTTTTTTATTGTCATCTGGAGCATGTCTCTAGTCTCCAACCTAAACCTGACCATAGATGCAGGGCCACTCGAAGAAATCATGGGGCCCTGTACAGGCTTCCTGACGGGCCCCCCAACTCAGCCTACACCCCACCCACCTCCCAAGGTGCAAAAAACAGCGGCACTGACTTTATCCGCCAACACCCTAAAAATTAAAAAAATGTTCTTCCTTTGCTCCCATCTCCTGGGCCCCTCTGTTGACGGGATGTGGCCCAAGGAAATATAATTTAAGCACTGGTAAGAAAGTAGGAGCGAGGGTGTGGTCTAGTAAAATCCATTTATTTGTTTAGGCAGAAATCCACAATAAAGCTGCCCCAGGCCCCCCTGTTTAACCGATGAGGCTTGGGCCCAGTACTACAGGACCAGTTGTACTGCCCTGCATAGAAGGGTCAGACCAGCAGGTTGAATGAGAAAAACTGACCAGGTTCCCCCATCCACACATTAGAGGTGGATGGGGGAATCCTCTTTCTGTGTCATTGTATTCTGACAGTGGGGAGACTTGCCCGCTGCCAGAATACACTGATCGGTGTTGCAGGCGGTAGCCGGAAGTGCTGCTCGAGAGAAACATTTTCTGCAGGGCAGTTGTACAGAAGTCACTTGGTAGATTGACTTCTATACAACCACAGTGGCCATACATATTTGCGGTCCCTGCTAAATTGGCTGAATTTCGATTTATCTATAGGCAGCTTACATGTATCATATCCACACTCTGAAAATTGTTTTTTCTAGTATGTCTGCAGTATTTGGCTGTCTTACAAGCATTAAATATACTGAATGTAATGTGATGTCTGGGGCCACAGTTGGGGTTCCCTACACTTCATATGTTGACTACCACTGCTGTACACCCTGATGCTAGATTCAGACTTGCATATAGTTTTACACATCACATGCATAGAAAAAAAACCCACAAATAATCTCTGTTGGCTGGCCATATGGTATGCTGCTTGAAAACGCTGTATCACAAACTAAATGCGCAAGCTGAATTTCCCTTCATTTCTTACCCTCAAAAAACACAAAGCCACAGTACAATTCATACAGGCTGCATTTCTGTAGTCTACATAAATATGTAAATATGAATGTTATACCACTCTGTAGTGCTAAAATGTGAAAAACTGCTAATTTAGACTTAAGATGGACCTGTACCTATGCTAAAGATTTAAAAAGTGAAAAGCAGACACACGGGGGACTCCATGTAACTTTACCTAATTTATTAATCTCACCAGAGCTGACTGCAATATAGAACAGCCTTTCTCAACCTTTTGATGGCCAGTGGCAGAAGGACCCCCTATATTAAGGGTCAGTGAGAGAGGTTCCCCCTAACATTGGTGGTCAATGGGAGAGGTTCTTCCTTAAATTGATGTTCAATGGAAGAACCCCCCTCTTATTGGTGGCCAGTGGGGGGAGATGTCTGCTTACTTTGGTGGTCAGTGGGAGAAATGCCTCTGTATATTGATAGGAAAGGTGCTTCCTTACATTGGTGGCTAGTGTCATGGTAACCACTATGCTGGTGTTGGTGTTCAATGTTGAAGTGGCCCCTTACATTGATCGTCGGTGGAGAAGTCCCCCTTTACACTGGAGGTCAGTGGAAAGTGTTCTCTTGCATTGATGGTTAGTGGAGATTTGCGCTCTTACTTTGGTGGTCATTGGGATGAATATCCAGCTCAGATTGGTGCCTTGAAAATTAAATAGAAAGGAGCGCCCGATCTCCAGTAAATGTGAGCTTGAAAGTGGGTTTTAAAGCTGTTTTTTTGGAAAGGAACCCTTGGTACCCACCCACATCATCACCTATTTATAGACAGTGGCTATTCGAGTCAGTCCAGCATGGTCTCCAACCTTAAAGAGCCACCTCACATTAGTGGTCAGTGGGAGAGGGACCCAATTTCATTGGTGGGCAATGGGCAAGAGCCAGTGGAAAGATGCTCCCTTACAATGCCACTCAGTGGGAGAAGGGTCTACTCAGTGGCGGCCTGTCCATTAGGGGTGCACGGGCGCGGCCCCTCTATCCATGCGTCCGGCCCCCTAATCTTTATTTGGGGGGCCGGATGCATGGATTCTAATGGGGGGTTGTTATTTTTTGAAGCACATGATTAGAGCCAGAGGCTTTTAATAATGCTTAAAGTGAAACGATAAAAACAAAATATTCCTTTAAATATCGTGCCTGGGGGTCCCCTCAGTCTGCCTGTAAAGTGGAGCATCTTTCTGATGTGTTGTAATTTTGCTGCGACACAGTAAATTTCTAAAGGAACAAATGTCATTTAAAATTGCTTGCGACTTTTATGTATTGCTGGATCCCGGCAATATAGATAAAAATCTAGGAAAAAATCTGCTTGGGTCCCCTCCCCCAGTCCATACCAAGTCAAGATAAAAAATAAAAAATGGAGTGGGGCCCCCTTTTCAAAATCCATACCAGACCCTTGTCCGAGCAAGCAGCCTGGCCAGGAAAGGGGGGGCGAGCGAACGCCCCCCCCCCCCCCCTGAACCATACCAGGCCGCTTGCCCTCAACATGGGGAGGGTGCTTTGGGGTCCTCCCCAAAGCACCTTGTCCCTATGTTGATGGGAACAAGGGCCTCATCCCCACAACCCTAGCCATTGGTTGTGGGGGTCTGCTGGGGCGGGGGGCTTATCGGAATCTGGAAGCCCCTTTAACAAGGGGGAGCCCAGATCCTGCTCCCCCCTATGTGAATGAGTAGGGGTACATTGTACCCCTACCCATTCATCAAAACGTTTTAAAAAGTAAAAACCACAATACACAGTTTTTGACGATTCCTTTATTTAAAAAAATGTCCTGCGATGTTCATCCATCTTTAATCACATGAATTACAGCGGCCGAGTTTTTTTTCGAAGCTCCTAATTTGAGCCAGAGGCTCTAATAGGCTTCAGAATAGGGTGGGCTCGGGTTGCAGAGAATGTGCTCTGATCCCACCCAGGTGTGTTACAACAGCGAATAAATATTCGCTGTTGAAACAGTGAAGGTCAGTCAGGCCAATCAGAAGCGGGTGTGAGACCCGTTTCCTGATTGGTCGAAAAGAAAAGACCCCCGATTGGCTGCCGAGGATGGGAGGATGGAGGGAGGAAACGGAAGTCACCGTCGCCTGATGACCTGTGAAGAGCAGAACGGGAGGCCGCTGCCCCTAGCAGGTGAAGCCGCCAGTGATGGGGTAAGTGCTACCGACCGGGGGGGATGGCATACTGTTTGCCGCCCTTCCCAAAAATATTTTCCACCGGCCGCTATTGTAAATTAATGATCACAAAGGGCATTCATTTCTGTCTTTTCATATGACTGTATAACTGAAAGCGGTATGAAAACCAAAAACAAAACTGTAATATATTGCAGCTTACCAATCCTTGGATGTGGTGGCTGCATTCGTTTATTTTCTTTTATTTTTACCTGGTAACACACTTCCTGTCTTAGTCTGGCTCCACTCTGTATGGAGGAGCAAAGGAGATACCTTTGGACAACAGCATTGTCAGTCTGTGGAGAGGGTAGTGTAATGCAGCGTACACACGACCGGACTTTACGGCATACTTTGCCCGGCGGACTTTACGACGGAGTTTCCGAATGATCGGACTTGCCTACACATGATCAACCAAAGTCCGACTAATTCATACATGATGACGTACGACCGGACTAAAACAAGGAAGTTCATAGTCAGTAGCCAATAGCTGCCCTAGCGTGGGTTTTTGTCCATCAGACTAGCATACAGACGAGCTGACTTTTCGACCGGACTCGAATCCGTCGGATAGATTTGAAACATGTTTCAAATCTAAGTCTGACAAACTTTTGAGAAAACAAAGTCCACTGGAGCCCACACACGATCGAATTGTCCGACGAAATTCGGTACGCCGGACCAAGTATGCCGTAAAGTCCGATCGTGTGTACGCGGCATTAGATGCACTAGCAGATTTAGATGTACTGGACTAACAACTTGGAACTAAAGGGATTCACCTTTCCTCCAACGGTTCCTGTCCCTCCCCGGCGCTGGCATCTTCTTCTGTGTGCCGGTTTTCAACCATCTTTGTTGACAGGATGACGTCACTGCTGGGCATACACCCATCATTCTAGCATACCAGGATCAGGCTGGCTGCTGTATGCTGAGCTGAGCATGCGCAAGCCAGTTCACATGCCTGAGGACATTGCGAACAGGCAGTTAGATCTATTAAGTAAATCGGGCTCATCTAGTTCATCTTATCTCAGCAGTCACTTATCAGAGTTTCTGGCTGTACTGCTATATACAGATAGCCACTAGTGTGGAACCTGCAATATACAAATACAGTCATACCAATTTGGAACGACGACTACAAATGTGAAAGTTCTATCACAAATTCCTTTTAAGTTAATTCCACAATAGTGCTTCATTATTGTACGGAAATGAACATATACTCAACGTTACCTTTAAACAGCTGAGGCTGGAATTGTTAATAGCATGCAGCCATCCATTTTCAAGTGTACGATTACGACGACAAAAAAAAAGAAAAGCAAAAAGAAAAAGCTCTTCTGCGTTTTTGATTAGCATTGTCAGCAGCGCAATTGCAAAGAACAATCTGTTCAATGGTCTCACAGACAGGCACAAGGAGAAAACCCAAAGCCGAGGCTTGTTATGGGGAAAGTGATTCACCCTTAATTGGATTAGCACTCGAGCCCATGCTGTGCCATGCTTCGGCTGGCGCTGAGAGGGCAGGAGAGTGAGATTGTGATAGGCTCCCATCTCTTGAACCATCTTTCGGAACAGAATATCTGCATAGAAAAAACCTGCACCGGTTTGGCCACAAATAACTCATCCCTGCGGAACTCTGGGTGGATTATTTGGGGGGATTACAGTGGTTTCTTCTTTTGCAACTTAAGAAAAAATTTAACACCTGCACATTAAAATCACAAATCAAACAATTTTGGAAGTATACCTCAAACATTACGATTTGATTGGATAAAGTGTTTGTTTTTTCTCTCTGATTTTATATTTAATTGGAAATCTGCATTCAATTGAAATTGTCACTATACATAATGTAGTCAATGATGAAAAAGGATTAAAACTGGAAACTTTACAGTCAGACTGTATTGTGTAGTATGTGTATTAGAGATTGTAATCAGATTGTAATATGTAGGGCAATTTGGCTATAATGTGATTTATGTTTTCACTATATTTTTTTTTTTTTAATTTTTGACTGGTCCACAATGTGGTCATTTAGTATTTTTTGCCATTATGACTACCCAATCCCCCAACCTTGTCAAGTTAAGTTGTTTAAGAAGGCAAAATAAAAGCATATAATCTACATGGGCAGGCTACGGTACATATGGTTCACGTGACTTGAGAACTAAAAATATATTAAAGCAGGGGTGTCAAACTCAATTTCATTACAGGCCGCATCAGCAGTATGTTTGCCTTCAAAGGGCTGGTTGTTTTTGGGGTGCACTACCCACAGAATTCAGGAATGCGTTATAGAGTGCAGCGTTTAGGGGTGTGCTATGTACAGAGTGCAGAGTTCAGGGGTGCCCTGGATACAGAGTGCAGGGTTCAGGAGTGTGGTACATACAGTGTGCAGAGTTCAGGAGTATGTTATGTACAGAGTGCAGTTTCAATGATACCCTATGCACAGAGTGCAGAGTTCAGGGTTTAGGGGTGTACTATGTACAGAGTGCAGAGTTCAGGGATGCACTGTATACAGAGTGCAGGGTTTAGGGGTGCACTTTGCACAGTGTACAACACCAACACCCCTCTCCTCCTACCTTGTCCGGTTCTAGCAACTCCTTATGTAGGCAGCTCTAGTACCGCCCTGTGTATTCGGCTCTCTACTAGCCATGTATTTGGCTCTGTTATACCTCCCTGTGTAGGCAGAGCTGCCTTGCGGGGAGATTATTCTTGCTCTCACATGTTTACAAGTGACAGTGAAGTGCGGGAGCCCCTCCCACCCAGTTTTGCTATGTTCCAGCTGCAAAACTGGGTCGGAGGGCCACATGACAAGGCCGGGGGGGGGGGGGGGGCTTTCGGCCCGCGGGCCTTGTGTTTGACATATGTGTATTAGAGCATCACCGTGATAAAAATCCACATTGTCCCAATGTATGATGGCAAGTGATGTTCAAAATTGGGATTGTCGCATGCAATTATTACACAATTTATGGCCTCTGAGTTCACAGGAGCATTTTTTTTCTCAATTACCCATTCACACCAGAATGCATATATTAAAGGGTCAGTCCACCTGAAAAGTGATATTTTACTTATAAATAGAACCCAGTGGACTTGGTCAACCCCTGGCTTCAGTGAGAACAGTGAGAACTTTCTTCTAGAATTCCATGGTGGATCGCTTGTCAGAGGGTGTATGACAACTAGTAAGGAGGAGTTATGTCACCTCTTGGCTGCCTGTTTTAACCCTTTAACCTCTAAAAACTCACACCACCATGTTGCAATTGCGTGCATTGCACACGATTGCTGTGTGGCCCCATTCACATGAAATGGTTGCGCTTGGCAGGAGCGGTACTGCTCACAAATAGTGACGGGGGTGTATAATTCTTGCTGTGAAGCAAAGCCTCGTGGCTGTAGCATGTGTACATCTCCATCTAGTTGCTATTGCATCTTAAGGAAGGCAGCTAAGGGATGGCTCAACAGTGTGTTTTTGCCACCCCTCTAACCGCAATTGTAAACAAGCTCTAACAATTTTGGGTTCTTGACCACCTTTGTGTGTTCAAGATTCTCCTTTTTACTTTTGACATAATATGAAATGAATAAAACATCCAGGAGGATTGGTGGGAACTGCTTGTAATTACCACAGAAAGTATTCAGACCAGGAAACTTAGCGCAGAAATCTCACCAATAGGTTCCCTGAATAATAGAATAAACTATCAGGGGGTTTATCACTCCAGCATCCACCAAAGAATGGAAAATCAGTTTTAGACCCCATGTACACTGGGCATTTGGCTGGCATTTAGCTGTTGGTGGAGGGCACAAGTGTGCCATCCGCCTGCTGATGACAGACCGCCAAACTCTATTAGACGCTGATAGCTGCCGTGGCTGGACAATTCACCTGGATGGGCAGTATGCACCCTGAGATAAATGCCAGGAACACAGACTTTTTTCATGTTGGGCATTCGCTGCCGGGCTCCTACTGCCCTAATCAAAACTTCCACTAGGTGCACCATCCAGCCTCATCCAGCTCCAGCAGCTGTCAGCTTCTCATAAATTTGAATGGGCTGCTGGCAGCACAACTGGATGGCGCACTTGTGCCCTCTGCCCAAAGCTAAACGCAAGAGAACCACGCACTGGGGCTAAACGCCCAGTGTGTATGGAGCCTTAGGTAAACTAACCCTTTTAAACCAATGACATTTTAGATTTAGATTTTAATTAAATAGCAGTATGTAGGTAAATGCAGCCAAAGTGCAGGTGGCAGCACTCTGCAGTTACCAAAGAAACACCAAAAAAGCTTACATGAAGTCCTCTACACAGCCTTCTTTTCTAGATTGAGAGTACTGAGTGCAGGTCACCCTGGCTACAGCTTTAACAAGCATTTCTTAGGCTTCAGCCAGCATTTAGCAAGGTGGCAGGGCTGAGCTGTGCCTAGCCAATGCTTGCTAAACCAAATGCAGAACACATTATTTTTTCAAGCTAAAACTGAAAATGCCTTTGCGGGATAAAGACATTAGACGGTGAGTAATAACCAGCACTTCTGATGCTCGTGTAAGCTTGTTAACGCCACTCTCCAGCATGGTGGAAGATCTGCACGATGGACACTGAATAATTTAGTTGCTTGTGTTCCTTGCTGCTTTCTCATTAACTCTTATGCTTCTTGAATATTGAAAACAATGTATGGGTCAGTTGCATCCCTAGGAAATAAAATCCTGCTCAGTCGTAGTCCTTAAATTAAATGCCCAGCACTGTGAACAGGGCTACCTTATATGAAGTGCTACATTAATCCTCACGATCTTGTCCATAAAAGTCTGCAGAGAAAATTAAATATTTGTAACTGTTTTAAAGGAGAACTCCAGGAAGTTTAGATATAAAGGACCGCAAGAGGTAACAGTAATGTTTTAATTACCTCCATGGTGCCCTTGTGAAGCTTTCCAGCCACTGCAGATTACTTGAGTTGAAGTAGATGGCCCAATGGACATCTGTTGCACTGACTGCTTCAACCCAAGTAATGGGCAAGAAACAGAATGTTCACAGCACGGTATCTTGTAAAGAAAGTCCCATAGGTATATAATCCTGGTTATATCTGGCTTTCCTGCAGTGCACAATGGCTGACATGAAGGGAAAGCAGAGCCTTGTCAACGTGCTGCAGCTCATTCATTGTCCAATCAGCATTCTGAAGCTGTGCTTTTGTGGTGGTGGAGTTCACTGACCCGACTATGCCTCCTGGCAGGGTATTTGGACCACTGTAGAATATATTCACACATCTTTCGGCAAGAAAAACAGCTGCAGTATATGTATTAAGTTGTTTATTTAGCTGCCATGAGTAAAAATAATTGCAGAAAACTCTGGCTTATGTTATTTAGGTTTCAGAAGACCCTTGTAGATATTAAAGTTACACTGTAGCTAGGTTGTGGACATTCAAATATTTATATATTTTTTAACAAGCAGAACATTCAATAAGCCCTCATTGACCTGTGTAGCTGCAGGCACTCTGGAGTAATTCATTCTCAACCTTTGCAGCTCCCAGCAGTAAACTGGCAGCCTACCTTCTAATTTATTAGGTTCCATGTACACTACAGCTCCTAAACTTGAGTCTAGAAGATTTTGGCGTTTTTTTGCCAAAGCTCCTAAACTCAACTCCATAAAAGTTTATGTGTCAATGTACACATAGGCTTCTAGCAGAGTTTAGTAGCTGGCAGTGGTTAGGGGAGGTTCAACCTCCCTCAACCTCCCTTTCCTGAACTCGGAAGAATCGAGTTCAGGATAGGAACGTTTTGACTGCTGGCCACAGGAAACCCCACAATGCTGCAAATTGCAAATGCTGCAATGGTGCGATTTTGGCGCATTTTGTGTTTTCCCGCAGCAGAGGTAGATCACTGCCTTAGGCCTCATGTATACTAGCAGCTCCTAAACTTGAGTTTAGGTGCTTTTGGCATTTTTTTTTTTTGCCAAAGCTCCTAAACTCAACCCCATAATAGAGCTGGGCAATTTTCGAAAAAAAAAAATCTGCGATTTAAAAAAAAAAAAAAACTCGATTCACGATTCGAATCAAGTTTTTTTTTTTTTTTTTTGGACGCGGCTTCGGCCTAGTCCGGTGCGTCCGGTCTCGCGGACTAGGCTGAAGTCACGGCCTTGCCTAAAAACTCCTGCCCACAGCTCCTCAGGACCGGCGCGGTGAAAAAAAAAATCTAAAAAAAACGATTTGCTTAAATTTTGAATCGATTTGACCTCTCAATTTTTTCCCCAGCCCTACTCCATAAAAACCTATGTATCAATGTACTCATGCTTTTAGCAGCGTTTAGGAGCTGTTGCGGTTAGGGGAGCTTCAACCTCCCTCAAAAGAAAGATTTGCATTCAGGATAGGAATGTTTTGACCACCGGCTGCAGGAAAATGCAAACCACTGCAAAATCTCGGCGCGATTGGTGTTTTGCATTTTCCCGCAGCCATGGTAAATGTAGTGTACATGAAGCCTAATGTAAACACAAAGCAATTGCACACAAAAAGGGGAGGGAGAAAAGACTTGACTTGAATGACTTTGCTTCTATTCTGAAATATAAGGATGAATTTCTCCACACTGGTTGTAACTACAGAGGTCATTGATGATTTTTTTTTTTTTTTTTTTACAGCCTATTTCCTACTTGTTGGAAATATAGACTTATTTAAATGCTCATAACCTGGTCATATTTCTATTTTAATCTGGGAAAGAAGGTTTGACGTGACAACAGTGTCTAAAAAGGGCACACAACTGAAATCTTGCTCTCCTTCTTTTATTTGAAAACTGGGTTCTAAACAAACCCTGAAATGTTAAAGATTTGCCTATTAATGCCTTTTAAAACACCTCTTAAGCCAGGGGTAGGCAACCCGCGGCACTCGAAGCCTCTTTTGCCGGCACTCAACTCCCTCCCCATCAGCAGAGCAGCGCAGGGAAGTGTCAGTGAGACACTAATACATTACAATTTCAGAATTCAGAATTTCAGAAATCCCCACGCCGCACCTGCACTGAGGGGGAGGCACTGTACCCCCACACATTTTTAAAGATGGGAAACATTGTTGGGGCAGATGAGCAGTGGGAATACAGTGGTGGGACAGAAGAGCAAGGGGGTACAGTGGTGGGGCAGATGTGCAGGGGGTACAGTAGTGGGAGGGATGAGAAGTGGGTTCAGCAGTGGGACAGAAAAGCAGGGGGGTACAGTGGTGGAACAGATGAGCAGGGGGTTCAGCGGTAGGACAGATGAGCGGGGGGGTCACTTTTGGGCCAGAAGGGGGCTTCAATTGGTGGGAAAGGTAAGCAGGGGGGACATTGGTGCATTGGTGGGACAGATGAGCAGGGGGTTACAGTGGTTGGGCATAAGAGCAGGGGGTACAGATGTGGGGCAGATGTACAGAGGAGTACAGTGGCAAGGCAGAGGAGAAAGGAGGTACACTGGTGGAACAGATGAGCAGGGGAAACAGAGGTGGGACAGATGTGCAGGAAGTACGGTGGTGGGGCAGATGAGAAAGGGGGTTTCAGTGGTGGGGCAGAAGAGCAGGGGTACAGAGGTGGGGCAGATGTGCAGGGGGTATCAGTGGTGGGGCAGATGTGCAGGGGGTATCAGTGGTGGGGCAGATGAGCGGGGGGTTACAGTGGTGGGGCAGATGTGCAGGGGATTACACTGGTGGGGCAGATGTGCAGGGTGGTACAGTGGTGGGACAGATGGGGGGGGTACAATGGTAAAACAGATTTGCAGGGGGGGACAGTGATCTGAGGTGTGAAGGTGCATGAATTGGGGTTGATCTGAGGCGTGAGAGTGCAGGATGTTAATTTCTCACTACTGCTCAAGTAGTTTACAGCATTTACTTTATAAAAAATCCTTTTTGTGATTGAGAGTGTGAAGTTCACATTTTTTTTGTTATAAAATCGGCACTCTCAATTTCTTTGAAAATATTTTTCGCCACACTGTGCTCAAAAGCTAACTAGTCTTAAGCTAACTTTTAATGTATTTATAGCAGGTATTTAATGGCCAACTATAGTGATATAAGAACTATTAATTGGACTTATTTTGTTTCATTGTATTTTTATTGTAACGTTTACATATATAAAGGTCGTTTTATTATATGATTTTCTTGCCTTTACTTGCTGTTCCATATTTGACATGACCCTTTGTCATTCGATAAACTAATCCTCTCCTTCATCCAGCCTCTGTATCCAGAACAAGCAACACCAGGTTTTCTGCACTGAAATCAGCTGGTTAGCATTTTTCTTTTCAGTTAGTGCAAGGCTACTAGTTAGGTGGGATCTAAGAGGGAAATAGTAAAGCACAGTCACTGTGCAGCAGAACTAATCAGAGGATGCAGAGACAACATGTGCAATATAGCTGCCCCCCCCCCCCGCATAATTATATAATTGCATCCTATACATAAGGATGAGATTTTCAAAACATTAACACTCACTGATAAGATTATTTAAATAAACCCAATCGCGTTCACATATGTGGCTAAAAGAAATCTGTATGACTTTATTTTCCATGTGAGACTTTTACTGTTTTTATAGTATGGAATATTGTTGGAAATGACCCCCACTTGCAGTTATTCCTTAGAACACGTGAGGTCTCATTCCAAACATAAAAGCCATCTCTTCTCTTCTCTTCTCTCTCTCGTTTTTTTTTTTTTCTTTCATTTTTCTTCTTCACTAATAGCTTGTGGGTTTCATCCCTGCCACAGCCACTTAAAACAGTCACAAATTACCTTCTGATATAAAGTTCCTCTAGAACAAAGCAGCTTTTCCCATCACGCTTGAACCTTTTTCAGAGGCTTTTTTTCAACAGAGCTGCAAATTGCATTAACTCTTTGCCTGCAGGGACAACGGGCAGGGCACAGTAAGTCAGTAGCAGGCTGTTCTCGCATTAGCCGACTGCTAGAGGGAGAAATGAATAGATAGGCTGCATTCTCATGAATACGAAGCATCTCAGTGATGTCACTGGCCTCTAGTAAGAGGATAGGCTGCATCCTCATGAATATGAAGTGTAAGCAATGTCACTTGTCTCTAGTGAATGGATAGGTTGCCTTCTCACAAATATGAAGTATCAGGGATGTTACTGGTCTCTAGTGATGGGATAGGCTGCCTTCCAATGAATATGAAGTCTCAGGGATGTTATTGGTCTCTGGTGAATGGATAGGCTGCATCCTCTTGGAAAATGAGGTGTCAGTGATGTCACAGGTCTCCAGTGAGTGGATAGGCTGCCTTCCCATGAATATGAAGAATTAGGGATGTTACTGGTCTCTAGAGAATGGATAGGCTGCCTTCCAATGAATATGAGGTATCAAGGAAGTTACAGGTCTCTGGTGAATGGATAGGCTGCCTTCCAATGAATATGATGTATCAGGGATGTTTCTGGTGAATGGATAGACTGCCTTCCTGTGAATATGATGTATCAGGGATGTTTCTGGTTTCTGGTGAATGGATAGACTGCCTTCCTGTGAATATGATGTATCAGGGATGTTTCTGGTGAATGGATAGGCTGCCTTGCTGTGACTATGATGTATCAGGGATGTTACTGGTCTCCGGTGAATGGATAGACTGCATCCTTTAAGGAAAATGAGGTGTCGATGATGTCACTGGTCTCTACTGTGTTGGTAAAGTCACTTTTCTTTTGTAAATGGTCAGGGCAGGCTACATTGTTATGAGTATGAAGTATTTTGGTGATGTCTCCAGTGAATGAATAGGCTGCCCTTTTCATGAAAATTAGGTCTCAGCGATGTCACTGGTCTCTACCGTGTTGGTAAAGTCCCTTGTCTTTGTAAATGGGTAGGCTACGTTCTCATGAGTGTGAAGTGTTTTGGTGATGTCACTGGTCTCCAGTGAATTGATAGGCTGCCTTTTCAAAAAATATGAATGGTTAATAATGTCATTGGTCTCCAGTGAATGGACAGGCTACACTCTCATGGCATAATTATGATGTGTTGGTAAAGTCACTTATTTGTATGAAGCATTTTGGTGATGTCACTGGTCTCTAGTAAAGGAATGGGTTTGTATACCCATGAATACAATGTGTTGAAAAGGTTGCTTGTCTTTTGTAGATGGATAGGCTACATTCTAAATGAATAGGAAGCACCTTAGTGATGTCACTGACCTCTAGTGAGAGGATAGGCTGCTTCCTCATGCATATGGCATCTAGTGAATGGATAGGCTGTCTTACCGTGAATATAAATTATCAAAGATGTTACTGGTCTCCGGTGAATGGATAGACTGCATCCACATGAAAATGAGATGTCAGTGGTGTCACTGGTCTCTATTGTGTTGGTAAATCACTTGTCTTTTGTAAATAGATAGGCTACATTCTCATGAATATGAAGCGTTTTAGTGATGTCGCTGGTCTCTAATAAATGGATAGGCTGCCCTTTTATGAATATGAAGTATGTGATGTCACTGGTTTCTAGTGTAGCGGGTGCCTTGCTTCTTCCGTGCCCTACCAAGCTGGCTGCCGAGAGTACACAGGCTCTTCACAGGGAAAGCGTGCCTGTCAGTTTCTGCAGGGGATATTCCCCCCTCCTTTTTCTCTTTAATGACTGCATGTTAATGCGAGCAACGCTCGCACAGCAACGGCCGCCCACTCTGTTCTGTCTCTCCTGTTTTCCTATTGGCGGGGAGAGGGAACCAATGAGAGGGGCCAAATGGAAGAGCCAATAAATAGTGAGCAGAATGGCTGCAAAGGATTCTGGGACATGTAGTCCCTATACCAGATGGCCCCATAGCCTTGTATGGAGGTAGGAACTACAAGAACCAACTTGCTCTAGGAAGCAGAGAACCAAAGACTCCATCTTGTTGTCTGAGGAGATTCAGGTACCATGAGGCAGGAGAAAAGACTGGAGTCAGGAGAGGTGTTGCCTCCCGGGTCAGTCCATAGATCGTTTACAAGCTCCACAGCCGGTTGGGGACATCCAGCCTGAGAGAGGGGGATCCCAGGTGCACATCCAGGCGCACGTGCATTGACGGTGGTGAAGCGTTCCAGTCTGAGGTGACCAGTCGGGTCACCAGAAGAGCCTGCCCGTTTCCAGGACATTCGTTTGGGCCTGACCGCAGGATTTGGTGAGGGGGCACTTGCCCGTTTGCAGAAAACTAGGACACCGCACACAGACAGTTGTTTTACTTTGCCCATCCGGCTTTATGAAGACTGTATGCAGACATCATTGCTCACCTTACTACCACCTGTAGTGCCACAGAACACAAGGCCATTCAGATACAGAGACACTGTATACAGACACCATTGTCCTTTAACCAGACACGTAATGTAGAACTAAGTACAGTGTTTGTAGTTGGGCCTGTGGTGTCAGGGGACAGGAGAGAAAGGTCTGACATAAAGAGGGTCAGTCTTCTGCTCTCCTCCTGCCTGGACTCATAGAGCCAAATTTGAGTAGAGGTATTGATCCAATACAATGTGTCATATTGTGATTTATTTGCCATTTAAGTGTGCCTCTGCTCTTGGGGACATTCTCAGGTTTGGAATCCCCAGAAAGCAGCCTGAATACAGTATTGAGCTATATTGCTCTTGATCTCAGTTATTGCTCTCCAGTTACATTACTTGACTACATACTGTTATTGTCTGTTACCCTTTTTAGCAAAAATACTGTAGCAAAGGTAATTTCTGTGTTTTATCATAACGTGTGTGGTTTCATTGATCCTTGCACTTGCACTTACACTATTGCCAGGTGTGCTAGTGGGCCGAGGCTATTTTTGGGGTTAAGAGGCAGAGTACGGGACTGACCATACTTAAGCGGCTCTTGCGGGGGTAGCGTTACTCTAGTGATAGAATCGGTTGTGATTTCATAAATATTGTGTGTTGGAAAGACACTTATCTTTTGTAAATTGATACTGACAATTTGTAGTAATTGGATAGGCCCCAGTATAATTTATTTGAAGAATCAGTGATGTCACTGGTCTCCAATGAATGTATGTGCTGCATTCTCAGAAACCAGTGACATCACTGACACGTTATATTCATAACGAATGGACAAACTGTGTTTCATGTATATAAAGTGTTTGGTGATGACATTTGTCTTCAGTGGGTGGATAGGCTGTGTTCTCATAAATATGAAATGTCAGTGATTTCACTGGCCTTTAGTGGTTGGATAGGCTTTGTTCTCATAAATATGAAGTCTCGGTGATGTAATTGGTCTCTAGTGATTAGATATTGGCTATATTCTCATAAATAGACTACTTCCTTATGAATTTGAGGTCTTTTTAATGTCACTTGTCTCAAGTGAATATATATGTTGCTTTGTTATTGGGAAGTAAGGTAGACAATGATGGCCCCAGATTCTTACCACTTTTTTAGAATATTGATTTTAAAAGAGCTACCCTTAAGTGTTGTCAACAGTCAACCTGCAGTCACTTACCTGGGAGAGTTGACTTCTAAGCATAATGTACACAGAGAGCAGAGGGGGCAGTGATGTGAGCTGTGTAATTGTGAGGACTTGCACAGCCTGCAAGACTCATTGATTTCATTGTGTCCACAGCTGGGAAGAGATAACGTCAACAAATACCCCATGTGATATCAATTAAGTGATCAATACAGTGTGACTTGTATCCTATTGGCTGTTGATTTATGAAAGAAGAAATTACTCTTGTAGTCCTCAGTTCAGTTGTGTTATATGTAACTGATGAAATCTGGGGGTCACTGGGGGGCTGTCATTGGCTTGTGGCTCCTCCAGGGACATTACAGACAAAGAGCAGTGTCAGAGGTAGAACTAGAAACAATAGCAACTGCAAACATTGCTTCCCTCATTATAATTTTATTGATTAAATCTTGATGTAGGCTACGTTCACACTTGTGCATTGCAAAATCACGCGCATTCCCGCAATGAAAACACGCATCCCTTTTGCAGACATGTGGCAGTGCCATTAACTAATGGGTCTCCCACAAATCTGGCTATATGGTTGTATGCCAGAATGCGTGACAACAAAGTACCATGCCTTTTGGTGCGGCAACATTTTTGAAAAGGGCCATGCATCCCTTTAGTATGTTTTCTCACTTAGGGCAGCACATTGAAATCAATGGGTTGCCATAAATTCAACACATGGAAACACATAGGTGTGACCAGAGGCTTGGATGAACAGTGGACATTGTTGGGACATGTGCTTCTTGGACCCATAACACTTGAAGTAGAACTCCATTTTAAACTAATTTTGGTTTAATTTGGGAAGAATTTGAATCTCTGTCAGATTTTTATATTACTATGTATATCCCTACGGGAATTTCCCACCACTTACTGTCCCTGAATTATAACAGTAAGCAAAAGGAAATAACCCCGATGTTAGTGAAAATCATGCCTTTGACAGTTATTGCTGGAAACAAGTGTCTCCATTGGTAGATTTTTCTATATTATATCTTCTTGTTGTGGTGACGCATGCAAAAAAATTAGATTTCCCTTAAATTTTTGTCTTGATGATAAACAGTCACTTGGAGAAGAATAAGAATGAATCCCCAAGATAGGGTTACAAAAAGGCACTCTGTAACCGAATGTAGAGAAAACAAAATTTGGATGGGGTTCCACTTTAAAGTAGAAGGAACGGCACCCACTTCCAGTGCTGTATCAGTTTTTCGTGTTCCCTCCCACCAGCCACAGCAGTTGCTCACTGACATAGGGGAACTGTGCAAGATTTTTAATTTTTTTTTACTGTTGGGAGATGTTTAATTCCCTGATCAGTTTAGCAAAATGCTTGCTTGAGAATCCTCAGATGAAAGCCGACACATTCAGACTACGAATGTACTAGCTTGTAGGCAGGTAAAGATGGGGGTAGGCCCCTTTTAAGGTTTGCTCCTCCTAAATGGAGGATTCTAGGAGTCATTGCATAGGTGGGCGAGGCTGGGGCTCCCGGTGGGGGGACACTTGGAGAGCTAGAGAAGAGGGCCAGCCTGCTATGGTGCGTTTTGCTTTCCCTTATTTGGGGGAGTGGCTGCAGGAGTGGGGGGTCTCCCCTTTTGGACATCTGGGGAGAAGGTAATAGCCACCTGCATAAAGACTGAGCTAAAGAGAAGGCATAGAGGACTTGGTTCTTTCCTTGGTACTCCACTCCTGAGAGAAGGGGTTAATGAGGGCGTAGATGGAAAGAGGAGATGGCAGAATCAGTTTTATCTTGAGCCAGAGACACTAACAAAATCCAAGCATGCAGCAGCTTAAAGCTACGGCTGCCAATATTTGGATAACCTAATTGATTGACCGATATATGGACTGTTATGTTACTTCCCAACTTCAGTCAATAAAGAACGTTGGACCAGATCAGCTAGAAGCTAGACCTATCCTCGATGTGAATATTTGAGCAAGAAATGTTATTCACAGCCAATATCTGGGGAGTGTTGAGAAAAGCATTATTTGTCTAGATCTGGCTATAGCGCCCTGAAAGTAAATGCAGGCTCAGAATGTGATTACCCCTGGGAGTGAGGGGGATGAGCAGGCTCAGTCAAGACAAGAGGGTGGAAGCGTTCGGTCTCCGGCCAGTATCCTCGCACAAGGGAGTACAGATTGGGAGAGAAGAATTGCATGTGCCCTGGAATCTGTGTAATCTTGGGGAAGTAAAAGGTATATGGGGTAAACCTCGCACTAAAAAACAAAAAAACAGACTTCTGCACTTTTAAAATTCCTGAATACAGGAAAAAGTATTAAAAAACGTGAAAAAACAGTTGCGCTGTCTATTGACAGAAAATAAATTCCCACACAAATGTGCCTTAAGTGATAAATCAATCCAAAAATAACAATGCAAATCAAGCGTGAATATATCTGATTCTAGTATACAAACAAATTGTATCAACAAGTGTTCATTGAATCAGTATGGTTAAGATAAAAAAGTGTCCAAAAAAGATTTACTCAAATTATAACAAAGTGTCCATATTGTTTTTCAAATGAAAATAAACAAAGGTGCAGTGCTCCCAGTGTATAATAATAAACAAATTCATAAAGTTCATCTGTGCTCCACCAGTGCTCATACAAAATCAGCCTCTTACCGGATTATCATGATCATCATCCTTCATTTACCCGAATCTCATTAACACGGCAGCACTAATCGGGAATAGATCGTGAGTACAACAACAATCCTCGGGTGAGCTTTCTGAATAGGTTAATCTTCACTATCACAGAACTTGTATGTGGTCTGGGACATAAAACACTGTGAACAGATCAGGGGTCAATACAGTTAGTAATTAGTAGTTTCCTTTAGAGGTGCCTGAGACAGAAGTTTTTTTAAAAAAGGTAATCCAGGCATGGTATATTTTTACATAGTTACATTGGTCCAACTTGAACCAACGTAACTATGTATATACTATACCTGGCTGATGTCCCTGGAAGCTGGAAGAAATCAGTGAAGTAGACACCGCTACTCCAGTGATCTCCACTTGCTTCAGGGTCCTTTGCTGAACGCTGGAGAGCGGAAGGAACGAATCCCCGATGCCGCACATCTATGCATGTGGTGTGATCGTAGAAGAGAAAACCTCAGCCTGGGCTCCTGCCAGGCCACGCCCCCAATGTGTTTCGCTCCACCCCCCTGGACCTTAGTCATGGGGATCCTTTGCTGAACTGCTGGCCTGATGTTTTATGAATACAGGAAGTCAGCTGCTCAGAATGGGCACCATTTTTAGGGTATCATTTGCACTTTATGAATGAATAGAAAGGATTCCCTGATTGAAGGAGGTGGAGAGGCAGGGTGGTGACATCAAGCACCCCATCTCATCCAATCAGATAATACTTTGCATTCATGCAGCAAATGCAAAGCATGCTCTGAATGGTGCCTGTGCTGAGCAGCTGACCTCCTTTATTCACAATGCATCAGGGTGGCCACTCAGCACAGGACACTGAAAGCAAATGGAGCTCACCGGAGACATGGACATTGGCCAGGTATGGCATATGCATAGTTACATTGGTCCAAACTGGACCAATGTAACTATGTGAAAATATACCATGCCTGGAATTAATCTTAAATAAAAAATCTGCTTTACAGGTGCACTCCAGACAAAACTGAAATAGCCCGGGGAAGCAGTACATTTGTTTTCCATCCTATTGCTGTAGTTCTTCCCCCTACAGTCCACCCCACTACCTTCTGTCTGTAATTTTGGAAACCCTGCTGGTAACATGAGGCAGAAATTCCCAAATCCTCCCAGTCCTGCAGGCTCTTTGCTATCAAAGTGGAACCTGCCACAGACTGACATCTTATTTTCTTATATCTGCTTATGTAGATTTTACCTGACTTTGTCTCCAGCCTCTTGATTGGACAATGAAGGAGCAGCAGATGAGGTCATCCTCATTCCCTTTCACAATGTGCAAAGACATGCTACATGGCACTGCACAGGTTAATGCATAACCTCTGTCTGTAGCCTAGGAACTGACACTTCCTGTGAAGAAACTACATATCCCAAAATCCCTGGGGCTCTAAGTCTAGTGCCTTGCAGGTGAGAGCTAAACAGTAATTAGATTTGACACGAACACACACATCTCACCATGCTGGAAGAGATGTGTTTTTATCACATTGACACGCCTACATTTGTGATGCAACACAGGGGAAATAGCACAGTGACCACTTGTCTCCGCCCCTCCTGTATTTTTCTGCAGGCAGCCTGTAGTGGGTGGAGCTTGCTGGGTCCCTCCCACGTCTCTACTGTCTGCATAGACTATGCACAGCACAGTAAGGGTGTTACCACTAATTTTACAAGATAATACCTGGGTTTGCAAAGGCATTTGGCGCACACAGTGAATTTATATTGTGATTTATGGGTGGCTTATGAGGAATATATTTGTAATAGTTTTTTTGTGTCTTGAGTACAGCTTTAAAGTCCAGCTGCAACTAAATGCATACCCCCTCATGGACTGGTTTGATTAGGAAGAGAATTTTTGTGGAGAAACATATAAATATAATCAATTGGTATTATTGATCTTCTTAATGCCCCCAAATGTATTTCCGGAGTGAATTGCTCTGGGGATATTTCACTTGGTTGTTCTCTGTAAACTCTGGAAGGACAACAATAATATGTGCTGTGCTACAGTGCCTTGAAAAAGTATTCATACCCCTTGAAATTTTCCACATTTTGTCATGTTAAAACCAAAAATATAAATGTATTTTATTGGGATTTTATGTGATAGACCAACACAAAGTGACACATAATTGTGAAGTGAAAGGAAAATGATAAATGGTTTTCATTTTTTTTACAAATAAATATCTGAAAAGTGTGGTGTGCATTTGTATTCAGCCCCCTTTACTCTGATACCCCTAAATAAAATCTAGTGGAACCAATTGTTTTCAGAAGTCACCTAATTAGTAAATAGAGTCCACCTGTGTGTAACTTAATCTGATTATAAATACAGCAGTTCTGTGAAGCCCTCAGAGGTTTGTTAGAAAAACGTAGTAAAAACACAGCATCATTAAGGCTATGGAACACACCAAACAGGTCAGGGATAAAATTGTGGAGAAGTTTAAAGCAGGTTTGGGTTATAAAAAAAAATATCCCAAGCTTTGAACATCTCACAGAGCACTGTTCAATCCATCATTCGAAAATGGAAAGTGTATGGCACAACTGCAAACCTACCAAGACATGGCCTTCCACCTAAACTGACAGGCCATGCAAGGAGAATATTAAAACACAATTTTTTTTTTTTTTTTTAATATCATACTGTAGAGTATAAGATTTCCTATCATTTGAGCCCAGTCTTGCCACACAGAGTTAATCCATCTCTGAGCAATCCTCTTTTATTGTTCAGTGAGAAAAATCTTGACAAACTGAGAAAAACTTTGTCAAATACTCCCATTTGCTGTGAGTGACAGGTGATTTACATATATCGTGTACCAGTCTAAGACACAGGCATTATTTTTTAATTCCCTCCCCCACTCCTTTCTTCAGCTCTGCAAGGATTGGCTGTTCCACACCTCAGCATGATTTGGCATTCTGAAGTCATGTGGTTACTTTCCTGTCTTTTCACTGGATGTTGGAGATCATAGCAGAAGTTCAGTGTTAGAAATAAACAGGAGAAAATGCATATTGACAAGGAGTGTAGAGGTGGGCGGGAGTCTACTGACATCACGACTCCACCCACCGAGCTCCAGACAACAGAACCACCCACAGAATCTGCAGTTTTTCTGGTCTAATAACAGACAGAGGGGAGACATTTGACAGGTAAAGATACATGCAGGAGGCATGTATATCTTTATAGATAACCCTATGGCAGTAGTTTAGAAAGGATGACATTGGGTTTACATCCACTTTAATCAGAGAAGCAGCCAAGAGGCCCATGGTAAGTCGGGAGGAGCTGCAGAGATCTACAGCTCTGGTGGGAGAATCTGTCCACAGGACAACTATTAGTTGTGCACTCCACAAATCTGTCCTTTATGGAAGAGTGGCAAGAAGAAAGCCATTGTTGAAAGAAAGCCATAAGAAGTCCTGTTTGCAGTTTGCGAGAAGCCATGTGGGAGACACAGCAAATATGTGGAAGAAGGTGCTCTGGTCAGATGAGACCAAAATTGCATTTTTTGGCCTAAAACGCCATGTGTGCAAAAAATTAACACTGCATATCACCCTGAACACACCATCCCCACTGTGAAACATGGTGGTGGCAGCATCATGTTGTGGGGATGCTTTTCTTCAGCAGGGACAGGGAAGCTGGTCAGAGTTGATGGGAAGATGGATTGAGCCAAATACAGGGTAATCTTAGAAGAAAACCTGTTCGGGTCTGCAAAAGACTTGAGACTGCAGTGGACCTTCCAGCAATACAACGACCCTAAACATACAGCCAGAGCTACAATGGAATGGTTTAGATCAAAGCATTTTCATGTGTTAGAATGGCCCAGTCAAAGTCCAGACCTAAATCCAATTGAGAATCTGTGACAAGACTTGAAAATTGCCTGTGTGTGTGTGTGTGTGTGTGTGTGTGTGTGTGTGTGTATATATATATACACAGTGGGGACGGAAAGTATTCAGACCCCCTTAAATTGTTCACTCTTTGTTATATTGTAGCCATTTGCTAAAATCATTTAAGTTCATTTTTTCCTCATTAATGTACACACAGCACCCCATATTGACAAAATATATATAGTGAAAAATTTAAGGGGTTCTGAATACTTTCCGTCCCCACTGTGTATGTATATATGTATATATATATATATATATATATATATATATATATATATATATATATATATATAATATATAATGTATGTGTGTGCACAAGAATCCGACGTGTGTACAGGTCGGGGGCCCGCTGTCAGACGATGTGTGGGGTGGGGTGAGGTCAGGTGCCAGGTCGGAGGGCCCCATGGAGGAGGACATCAGGGGGGAGGAGCCCCTCCCCTCCCTTTCTGTGCATGCAGGCTCCGGTCAGGTACCGGTGTGCGCCGGTCTGTGCGAGGTGGGTGAGGCCAGTTGGTGCCAGCAAAGGGCCCCATGGAGGAGGAGGTCAGGGTGGATAAGCCCCCCCCCCCCCCCCTTCTTGCAGCTGCCACTGGAGATCCTGGTAGAGATGGGACACAGGCTCAGCTACCCCTTCTGGCACTGCTGGACAGGTGACAGAACAAGGGTGCACACACTGCTTCAAGCAAAAAATGGACACACCTGATCCAAGGTGCTGATCCCGGCTCATCACCATAGGCAATATCAAGAAGAGAAGAAAAGATTGGTCGCACACTTGAATCCAAAAGATGCTGTAGAATTTTCTTTATTGTCATGAGCCAGACAAAATTTCAACGATGACCAGTTATCCCAGTGGAGATGGGACACAGGCTCAGCTACCCCTTGTGGCACTGCTGGATAGGTGAGAGCTGGGAGGACTAGTGCTTTCCTAGGTGTGTGTGACACTCCCTCCAACCTGTTCCATTTCTGGGTGGAACTCCACTTTAATGCCCCGTACACACGGTCGGACATTGATCGGACATTCCAACAACAAAATGCATGGATTTTTTCTGACGGATGTTGGCTCAAACTTGTCTTGCATACACACAGTCACACAAAGTTGTCGGAAAATCCGATCATTCTGAACGCGGTGACGTAAAACACGTACGTCAGGACTATAAACGGGGCAGTGGCCAATAGCTTTCATCTCTTTAATTATTCTGAGCATGCATGGCACTTTGTCCATCGGATTTTTGTCCATCGGAAATTTCAACAATGGATTTTGTTGTCGGAAAATTTTATAGCCTGCTCTCAAACTTTGTGTGTCGGAAAATCCGATGGAAAATGTGTGATGGAGCCTACACACGGTCGGAATTTCCGACAACAAGGTCCTATCACACATTTTCCGTCGGAAAATCTGACCGTGTGTACAGGGCATAAGAGTTTTTACACTGGAACTAAGGGGCCAAGCCCAACCCCTGGAAAACAACCCCACACCATAATCCACCCTCCAAATGATTTGGACCAGTTCACAAAACAAGGTCCATAAAGACATGGATGAGCGAGTTTGGGGTGGAGGAACTTAAATGGCCTGCACAGATTCCTGACCTTAACCCAATAGAACACCTTTGGGATGAATTTGAGCAGAGACTGCAAGCCAGGCCTTCTCGTCCACATCAGTGCCTGACCTCAAAATGCGCTTCTGGAAGAATGGTCAAACATTCCCATAGACACACTCCTAAACCTTGTGGACAGCCTTTCCAGAAGAGTTGAAGCTGTTATAGCTGCAAAGGGTGGGCCAACGCAATATTGAACCCTACGGACTAAGAGTGGGATGCCATTAAAGTTCATGTGCGTGTAAAGGCAGGTGTCCCAATAATTTTGGTAATATAGTGTATGTAATGTGTGTGTGTATCTATATGTATATATATATCTCACCCACTTTAGATACTATTGTAATGAGATAAATATTGTTAATCATTTTACCTGTTATTGGTCATAAAGTTATGGCTGATCGGTGTACATGTCAGTCACCCCTCCCCTCCCCCCAATGTCACATGTAGATCCTAATCACATGGAAAAAGTGTTTCCTTTTAAAAACCATTAATAGTCTGTATAAATCTCACCCACTGCTCCATGCATTGCACCCTTTTCTTTGAACATGGGAGAATTCTAAAAATACTCAGTAGAAATTGAAGGGAGGAGACGGCTGAGATCCTGTGAATCAGTGCCATTAATTTCAAGGAGGGCTCTCATCACTATGGCCAAGATACAGATCCTTTCATTAGCAGGGCACAATCTCACACCCCATCATTATGACCTGGCAGAGGAAGGAAGGGAGGCTGCAAAGTTCAGGGTATCACTGATACATTACAGAGGGGGGAGAAAAGGTACAGGGATTATTTTACAGGATTTACTGCCAATTACAAGACCGGATTTACATAGTCAGCTTCATGTAATAATCTTATTGGTGTGTTAATGGTTTAGGAAGCACGTATTATCTATGGAATAGACAGCAGCCATATGCCCTGTACACACACAGCTTTCATCTCTTTAATTATTCTGAGCATGCGTGGCACTTTGTGCATCAGATTTGTGTACACACGATCGGAATTTCCGACAACGGATTTTGTTGTCGGAAAATTTTATAGCAAGCTCTCAAACTTTGTGTGTCAGAAATTCCTATGGAAAATGTGTGATGGAGCCTTCATATGGTCGGAATTTCCGACAACAAGGTCCTATCACACATTTTCCATTGGAAAATCCTATCGTGTGTACAGGGCATTACACTTTTTTTTTTTTTTTTTTTTTTTCAATAAAATAGTTTTTTTATTGAATAGAACACAAGGCATTACATGGTGCAGTTGCATAGGTATACAATCCATGGAAAGCAGGAGTTTCAATCCTCATAGCATTACATGAATGGTAGTAACTGTATAGCCAACTCATCTATCATATGGCTGAGAAGCATTACATAATACCCTGAGTTCCAAGCTCTCTTGAGAAGGAAAGTGCAAACAATCAAACAGAACAACAATCATAAAAGAAGAAAAATTAAATAAAATTAAAAGGAAAAGGTCCAACTGGTAGTATACATTCAAGACTTTGTGTTCTAAAGAAAAGGCAAATCACTTCTGACAGGTCACCCATATTCCCATATGAGCATCTGAAGTCAGTGCAGGAAACCATCTATCCCATCAGTAACCTGTCTAGGGCCATCTGCGGGGCTGCCACCTCTGGGGAATTCAGCCATCTCTGCCAGATGCTTATACATTTTTATGGTGATTTCCTATGATAATAGGTGTTATTTTCGCGGATGAGGATGGTATTAACCATTTGGATCCAATGTGCCTCCTTCGGGGTCTGTGCCGAAAGCCAAAGTTGGGCAATCAGCTTCCTAGCTAGGTATAAGAGCCTTCTGAGGACGATGTACACTGAAGAGGTGTACAATTCCTCATTGAGATTCCCAAACAGGCACGTCAGCGGGTCCACCGCTAGTTGAACCTGGTAGACATTGTTAATTTTAGCAACAATTCTGTTCCAATACCTCATCAGCTTGGGGCATCTCCAGAGCATATGGATGAGGTCATCCGGATGAGCCTGACATTTTGGACTTATGGAAGTCTCTCGTCTACCCCATTTATGTAGCTGTACAGGTGTATGGTATACTCGGTGCAATATAAACAGGTGTGACCGCCTCTGCGCCGCAGACACTGACACTAACGTTCCCACCCCCAGAATCTGATCCCACTGTTCACCGTCAATGGGGCCAACATCTCGCTCCCATCCCTCCCTGCAGGGTAAAAGGTCAGGGGCTTGTACATATGATAGTAGGTGGGTATAAATTCTGGAAATGATACCTTTCTTTTCAGGGTCAGTGTTTATGGATTCCAGGAACGCGGAGTTCTCTAGTTTCAGATAAGATTATCTACACTGGCAACACATGGCATGCTATAGATGTATATATTGGTAATGATGACCTTTCAGCCCAGGGAATTCCAGCAGAAGTTGAAGATACGGCTTTAGGACAGAGTCATTGAGTACTTGGTTGAGGAATCTAATCCCCGGCTTTTCCCAGATGTTTAGCAACTTTAGCTAAATCTGTGTAAAAGCGGTTCTGCCAAATGGGCGTTTGACGGAAATACCCATTCAGTCCCAATATGTTCTTCTTTGGCTGACCTTGGCAAATCTCGGGTAGGAAGTCTTTCCCAGGTTTGCCGAGGTCCACCGAAGTGTCCTCGGGGCTTTTCGGCTGTTTCTGCGGCTCTAAGCCCCCCCCCCCCCCCCCCGCCTCTGGCCGCATGCGGTATTGTATCCCATTGAAGTCAATGCGGAACAAATTATTTTCATTTCCATTGACTTCAATAGGAAAACGCACTCCTTATGCTCGTAATCCGAGGTTCCACTGTAGTCTAAGTTGGTGAAGTAAAATTAGAAATATATATATATATAAAACAATTTTTCAGAAATAAAAAAACTGATAATTGGCATGTGCGTATGTATTCACCCCCTTTGTTATGAAGCCCATAAACAGCTCTGGTGCAACCAATTACCTTCACAAGTCACATAATTAGTGAAATGATGTCCACCTGTGTGCAATGTAAATGTCACATGATCTGTCATTACATATACACACCTTTTTGAAAGGCCCCAGAGGCTACAACACCTAAGCAAGAGGCACCACTAACCAAACACTGCCATGAAGACCAAGGAACTCTCCAAACAAGTAAGGGACAATGTTGTTGAGAAGTACAAGTAAGGGTTATAAAAAAAATATCCAAATCTTTGATGATCCCTAGGAGCACCATCAAATCTATCATAACCAAATGGAAAGAACATGGCACAACAGCAAACCTACCAAGAGACGGCCACACACCAAACCTCACGGACCGGGCAAGGAGGACATTAATCAGAGAGGCAGCACAGAGACCTAAGTTAACCCTGGAGGAGCTGCAGAGTTCCACAGCAGAGACTGGAGTATCTGTACATAGGGCGACAATAAGCCGTACGCTCCATAGAGTTGGGCTTTATGGCAGAGTGGCCAGAAGAAAGCCATTACTTTCAGCAAAAAACAAAATGGCACGTTTTGAGTTTGCAAAAAGGCATGTGGGAGACTGTATGGAGGAAGGTGCTATGGTCTGATGAGACTAGAATTGAACTTTTTGGCCATCAAAGAAAATGCTATGTCTGGCGCAAACCCAACACATCACATAAAGAACACCATCCCCACAGTGAAACATGGTCGTGGCAGTATCATGCTGTGGGGATGTTTTTCAGCAGTCGGGACTTGGAAACTGGTCAGAGTTGAGGGAAAGATGGATAGTGCTAAATACAGGGATATTCTTGAGCAAAACCTGTTACCACTCTGTGTGTGATTGAGGCTAGGACAGCAGTTCACCTTCCAGCAGCACAATGACCCCAAACATACTGCTAAAGCAACACTTGAGTGGTTTAAGGGGAAACATGTAAATGTGCAGGAATGGCCTAGTCAAAGCCCAAACCTCAATCTAATAGAAAATCTGTGGTCAGATTTAAAGATTGCTGTTCACAAGTGCAAACCATCCAACTTGAAGGAGCTGGAGCAGTTTTACAAGGAGGAATGGGCAAAAATCCCAGTGGTAAGATGTGGCAAGCTCATAGAGACGTATCCAAAAAGACTTGGAGCTGTGATAGCTGCAAAAGGTGGCTCTACAAAGTATTGACTTTAGAGCGGGTGAAAAGTTATGCACATTTACTTTTTCTGTTATTTTGTCCTATTTGTTGTTTGCTTCACAATAATAAAAAAAAATCTTCAAAGTTGTGGGCATGTTCTGTAAATTTAATGATGCAAATCTTCAAACAATCCATGTTAATTCCAGGTTGTGAGGCAACAAAACATGAAAAATGCCAAGGGGGGTGAATACTTTTGCAAGGCACTGTACGTCGGAACCAATACTGTGGTATCCAGATCGGGGCATTATGCAGAATGTACAGTAGTTGCGGAGCCCAAATCATCTTTATGAGTTTTTCGCGTCCGGTTACTGACAGCGGTAACCTACACCAACTGGCATGTTTAGCTTAAAGTGCGAAACGCGTTAACTGATTGCCTGTACTTTTTTTGCCACAGTATCCTGTATACTGTATGATCCTGATTTTGCAATAAAGATTTTTGGATAACATTTTCCCGGTGTGCGGCTGTCCGGACTTTCCTATATATCTTCAACTGGCATGTTTGTGTTTGAAACTTTTGAAGTATTGGTTTCAGATACAAAGTTATATATTCCCGTGGGTCCCTGGCTACCACCCACTATATCCAAATATCTGAATGAAGTGACTACCTGTATGTGAAATGCATCGTCCAGCAGAAGCGCCGGTAGATGATCCAACGGTAGAAGAGCCAACTTGTGCCAGTTTATGGCAAAGCCCCACAGCTGCCCAAATTGACCCAGCTCCTCTTGTGTGGAGTGCACTTTAGATGTGTACAGATCCCAGAAGAAATGTGAAAATACTTCGGGAATTCGGGTCTGGTCAGCAACTGTTTCCCCCTCAACATTTTGGATGGCCTTTATATGGCCTCTATATGGGTCGTACCCTACTGGGCTTTAGCTATCATTGCTAGCAAGTGTGCAGTGTTTTTCCCCCTCATTAAAATATTTTTGCTGCTGGAAGAATCTCTTGTTCTCCGTTGTAGTAGTGGAGACCTGTTGATACAGGGCCTGCACTTCCTGCCATCTACGCTCAGACACTGAGGTGGGGGCAGCAATGTATAACTCTTCCGCCTTAGCGGCCTCACTCATTACCAGGTTCTACCACTCTTTGGTTTTAGTTTTAATAGCGGTAATCTGCGTGATAATTAAGCCTTCAGATGAGCCTTCAGGGCATCCTAAACCACCGTAGGCTTAGCTGTGCCCTGATTAAAGTGTAGGAATTCAGTGAGAGCTTTGGGAATGGGATCAGCTTCCGGGAAAATTGTGAACCAAAAAGGGTTGACCTTCCATAGCCTATGCTGATGGGTAGGAGAAACAGCTACATGAGCACATAGGAGAGAGTGGTCCGAGATGTTGCGTGGAACATACATCACGGAGTTAGTCAGTTGATGTGCCAAATTGTTGCCCAGACATAGGTCTATGCGGGAGAGGCAATTGTAGGACGCTGAGTAGCAAGAATAGCACATTAGGATTCTGGTCCCTCCACGAGTCTTGCAGGCCAATTTCTGCAAGGAATCGAGCAAAGGGGGTAGGGCCCCCCGGCTGGAGATTTCCACTAGCTCTGGGTGAAAATGTATCCATCTGCTTATCTATAACATTGTTATAATCTCCCAACACCCAAATAGGGATGTTGGAGTATGAGGCTATAAATTGTGCTAGACATTTCAGGCTGTCAAAGGAGAAGGGTGGAGGGATGTAGATATTTGCAACAATGCATGTCAACCCTGCTAGTTTGCATAGTAGAAAAATATGCCGTCCTTGATCATCAATCGGGGAGTGCAGTAACTGAAAGGAGACAGCATGCGAAATAAGTATACTGTTGCCCCTCGAGTAAGCTGTGTGGGTGGAGTGGAACTGGGTGGGATAGCTGCGGCTTTTAAGTGTGGATATAGAATTGGCTTGCAAGTGTGTGTCCTGTAAGCACACCACAGCGGGGTTGGGGGCCTTCACTGTAGAGAAAAATGCCACTCGTTTGACTCCATCACCTAGTCCCCTCACATTCCATGAAATCAAAGTACACACATTAGACATAGAACAACAAACTGGTAAGCAACTTGTAGGGACATTTTCAGGTGCAGAGAGTCGTCAGGGGACTCCCCACATCTCTATTTAGTAACCGTAAGTAAAAGGGTTCCCAAGACACAGTCCAGGTGAGTGGGTGACAGTGTCTGCCATAGCCTTATTCTTCATTACATGCTCAGGCTCTGCTTTCTGCTTAGGACTGCTATACCAAGACCATGTCCTAAGCTGGCCGTACACAATTCCTCCAACTACCCTATACAGTATGTGTGAACAAATCTCCTGCTGCAGCTAATAATTTATACCTGTACAGCGTCTGCATCTGATTGGATGCTGCCGCTCTTTGGCGGACAATTTTCTGCCCAGCTTCTTCAGTTTTTCAATTGAGAAATGTCAGACAGGAGGGTGACGACAGGGCCACCCACTGATCAAATTTTAGGAAATGGCTGAAATTTATATGGTGTATTGCCAGTTTAGGGCCTCTTGCACTAGGGTGCAAGAGGTTGTATAATTTAAATTGGGATAAACAGCTGCTGCATAAAGCCAAATATAGTAGCGAATGGCCTAACACAGCTGTATGCGGGTTTATGTCGCTACTTCTGTAAGGATGTGCAAAGCTGTACCCTGGACAAAGACTGCATTCAGGGTTGCATGCCTTTTGCCCATGGGTGCTCAACCTGCGACCCTCCAGCTGTAGTGGAAAAAAACAAGTCCCATCATGCCTCAGCCTTTGGGAGTAATGCTTGTAACTGTCAGCCTTGCAATGCCTCATGGGACTTGTAGTTCTGCAACAGCTGGAGAGCCGCAGGTTGAGCACCCATGCAAGTTTAGCCTTTTGCCTTTAGAAAATCTACCCCATTATGCTTGTAGAGCTTTACTGGTTTTCTAACATCTCTTGTATGGCTGGTTTTTAGCTTATCCATGAAGCTGAATGATAGCATCAAAACATAGACTAGAGGGAAACTCTACATACCCTTTCGTGTGTTAAGTATTGAAAATGTGGTACAGCAATCTTGTAAAATGTAAAAGTCACTTGAAATATTACTGTTTAAACACTAATAAAAAAACTCAAAGTATGCACTCCTGAAAATATTCCTTTAAAGAAACAGTGTAATTGTGTTTAATTCATGAATATAGCACAGTGGAGGTATACCGGTGCATGTGCTCAAGTTTAATCTCTGGCACATATAACCCACATCCCACAATGCTATGCGCCCCTCTATTTAAAGTGATATTAAAGGCTACATTTTTTCTAATCAAAATAAAAAAATGTTATACTTACCTGCTTTGTGTAACAATATTGAACAGAGCGGTCCCTTACAGGACCAGGACAAGGGATGGGCAGAAGGGACGGCTGCCCTGGGCTTCTACTATAAGGCTGACAGGACTAGTGACAGCGGCACTGCTACTTCTGTCAGCCTAGCGCTGGAAGTGGCAAGGAGAGGAGGAGAGAGCTGGGAGAAGGTGCAGGCTGTACTCTCTCCCTCCTCCTCATAAGCTCGCACATAATGAAGGGGCATCTTTGCCCTAGGCACTAGATGGTTTGTCCTGGCTCTGAGTAGGAGGCAGGTAAGTGCTTAGGAATGGGGGAGAGGGAACAGTTAGTGTGGAGTTTTACAGTTTTATTTTAGAATCACTTTAACCTTTAGAGTGCTGTGTGCCTAGACAGTCATCAAGAGTGACTATAGGTTCTGTTACACACTTAATCATTACACTTGTCTGTTTATTTTACAGGATGATACTGAACCCTACTTTATTGGCATCTTCTGTTTTGAAGCTGGCATCAAGATCATTGCCCTGGGGTTTGTGTTTCATAAAGGCTCGTACCTACGGAATGGGTGGAATGTCATGGATTTTGTGGTTGTTCTTACTGGGTAGGTAAAAATGTTTACGTTGTTTACAGGTTATTGATTGGAAGGACATACCAAACACATGCACAATGAGGTTGTCCAACATAGGTTGATACACTTTACAAGGTGCATAACACACCTACTTTAATTCTGACAAGTGGCATAACGAAGGATACATTTTATCAGTCCAACTTGCAATGTGACAAAAGTTGCAATTTTCTATGTAGTTTCTACCCCACTAAGGCAGGCAATACACGGTTCGAATCTCGGCCAGTTCGAACCATGTATGGGCAGACTGAATGTACCAAGTTGATCGATCGATCAACTTAGGTACAACCAGCATGCCGGGTTTTGCATGTGAATATCGCTAGCGGCTAGCAATAATCACTGTCTTCTCCCAGGGGGGTTGGCTTCCCCCACCGGGTGAAGACAATGGCCTGGCAGGAGGAATTCCTGCATCAACACTGTCTGTGTTGATGGGGGAATCAAGCGAATTTCTTACCTGCAACCCGTGATTGTAGAAAATAAATTTGCTTCTTGTATGGCCGACCTTAATAACTGTTTAAGCAGGCAATGATATACAAAGTCTAATAGATCAGGAAACCCAAAAATAAACAGTATATGAACATTAATGCAAGTCAAAGCAATCACATAAACCGATAAAGGACAACATCTTAACCCACATAAAAGAAGAGAGGTCAACCTGTTGATCCACCATACCTCTCTTTTCATGAGGGAGATAATCCTATCACCTTCTCCCTTGTCTTTGGGTTCATCATCCAAAACCATGAAGCCCAAATCGGTCTTCAAATGCCTTTGCTCAGTGAAATGCTTTGATACAGGCAGGGAGACCTGTTTTTGTGTATCAAATGTCTATGCTGAGCCACCCTTTTCCCTATTTTTTTTTTTCTCAGTTGTTTCCCTTTCATATTTCTATCTATCTATCTATCTATCTATCTATCTATCTATCTATCTATCTATCTATCTATCTATCTATCTATCTATCTATCTATCTATCTATCTATCTATCTATCAAGCCTAAATGACAAAGGATTTGAAAATATAGTGTTGTTTAATATGATCATTCATTCCCATCATGGGATGCTTAAAAACTTTACCTTTGAACATTAAGGGACATCCTGTACATGTCAAACACAGGGAGGAACCCACTTTTTCTGGTCTAAAATTGAATGTTTTATATTGATAGTTGACGTTTTAAACTTCTAGGCTGGCCATACATGTTTTTTTTTTTTTTTCATGCAACCAACTGGTTGAATAAAAAAAAATTAACTGATTAATGTGTGGATGGGGAATTCACTCCCACTGAGCTATTGTATTGTGCTGTGGGGAGCCTTCCGGTCAGGCGCCATTTGAGTATAATGATCAGTGTTGCTGGCGGCTCTGATTATTTGGGAAAAACCCAACAGACTGGTCGTACACAAATCGATCGATAGATCAACTTGTGTACAATCAGCTAGCCTGTACATGGATCGAAATTTGGGCAGTTCCTGCTGAACTAGCGAAATTCCAATCCACGTATGGCTGGCTTTAGTGTACCAACCAGTCTAACAAGCTGTGATTTCTTCTAAAAGCCTGCATTGGTCCAATCGGTAATTTCTTTATCTGCTTAAGCCAGAATCTACCTGTGTTTGTTTTTTTAATTACAGAAAAAAATGTTTTGCTAAGTGGATGGTAATGAAATGAGAAGGGGAGTCTACTGAGTTTAACCCTTTGTGTTTGTAGTAATTGTCTAACCTCCATCTAAATGTGTTCTTTGGGCCTCTAAGAGGTCTTTAGGGCATTCCTTCTCTTGAAATGTATACATCATCCTATCCAAAGATCTTTATTGCTGACAGGCCTTTTTACTCTCAAAAATTGACTCCATACCATCAAATGGAATACATGAGGAGGATGAAAACTGCCAATCCACAAAAGTTGGTTCCTGTATGTGGTTTTCACGTAAATATCAGTGTGTATTTGTCTTTTGTATATACCACTGTGTCTAAGAAAGGTACCCGTGTCTCATCCACAGTGATAATAAATCTGATAGAGGTACTATGTAAATACAAAACATCATGATGATCATATAGGGATCCAGTGTCGCCCTACCTTTTTTTAATCAGGTTTTATTTTTTGAAATTTTTATAAAAAATATTAAAAAAATGTTTTTGTCCTACCTTAGCACAAAAATGTCATCTATATAGCGCCACTAGACTGGGCAGTGTCTCAAATATAAAGAATCAGAAAAAGCAAAAGTGTTCTCAAAATGATTTGGAAATGCCACTTTTGGATCCCAAATTCCCATGGCAATGCAACAACACTGCCAAAAAAAAATATTGCTGAAAAAAATGCATTAACAAGAATCAAACTCAGCAATTCTCTGAACAAAGGCAATTGTGCTACATTGTATTTTCTGCTGTTACTCAGTTTAAAATACACCTCAACTCCCTCCTGGTGACCAATTGAGATTCTGGTAACACCCCAAGTTACTAGAAGGTTACTAGGAAATTGTTGGTTTCCTTTATGTAAGCTCTGGTGTTTTGTACCAACAGAGCCATTATCTTATCCAAGAGAGTTGCATTAGGTCCAAAAATAGAATTATTGACTGTTTCTATGGGCCGTCCTGGAGATAACACAGGATCCTTATGAACCTTATGGAAAATGTATTTTACAGAAACCGTTTTTCCTGCAGTGCCATGGTATTGCCGTGGGATCCAGTGTTGCTCAATTGCTCATGGATGTTCATGAATAATTTTGAAAACACTTTAATTGTTCCTAAATTTTGATTTTTGAATCAGTGCTTAACCAAGTGGTGCAGTATTTGTGACATTGTAACACAATGGCAGACCAAAATTGGATCGTTATAAAAATGTGATGATGTTTTGAATTCACATAGTAGCTCTATCAAATTCAGTATCTCTGTTGATGGGACACAAGTACCTTTCTATGATGGCAGTAGTATATATTAACTAAGGATGAAAATGCACACTGATAATTACATAAAACCAACCTATAAGAGCCACCTTTTGAGGATTTTCATCTTTCTTATGTATTCCGATCTGTGGTACAAAGTCAAACAAAGTTAAACAATCTTTTTTTTTGGGCAAGTGGGTTCTTTCCCATGTCTGACATGTATACAATGTTCCTGAATGGTGAAAGGTAAAGCTTTTTATGCATCCAACAAGGAGAGTGAATTATCATAAACAACACTATACTTGTCAGTCATTTTTTTTGTCATTTAATGTCTTAATGCGCCTCTGCGGGCTAATATGTAGGGGAAACAACCAAGAAAAAATAGGGAAAAAGGTGTCACAGCATAGACATTCAATACACAAAAACAGGTCTCACATGACCTTTATTTTTTTATGTAGTTTCTTTGACTTACAGTACATTGATGTTATTATTGATGGTAGTACCTACTGTTTACTTTCAGATTTTTGGATCTATTGTACTTTGTATATAGTTAGCTTTTTATATGGTTATTTAGCTACAAATGGGATCGAAAATACAGAGACATTGTGACGTGTTGTGTTTCAAGTTGGTCTGATAAAATCTTTGGTATGCCACTTGCCATAAATGAAGTTGGATTAGTATGGGGTTGGTGTCCATGTGTGTTCACAATGACATAGTCCCTTTTTTATATGGAGTATGTTTCAGTGTTGTCACAAATTACTCATGCTCCTGACACAATTGTGTTTGTACTATTTGATGTTTCGGGAGAAAATAAAAAAAAATCTGTTGGAGCGCAGTGACTTTTTGGACAATATTAATGATAATGGCAAGGTTGAGCTTGCCTGTTTCCTGTACCCAGCCTGTAGTGGATCCTATGCTCATGTGCACCTTGTCCATTTGTCTTTTATTTATATACACTATGTTGTCAAAAGTATTGTGACACCTGCCTTTACACGCACATGAACTTTAATGGCATCCCAATCTGTAGGGTTCAATACTGAGTCAGCCCACCCTTTCATCCCAAAGGTGTTCTATCGGGTTGAGGTCAAGTACTTATGTGGATGAAAAGGAACAGGAAGGGGCCATCCTCAGACTGTTCCCACAAAGTTAGGAGCATGAACACCTTTGGGATGAATTAGAGCGTCGACTGCGAGCCAGGCCTTCTCGTTTAACATCGCCTGACCTCACAAATGCCCTTCTGATAGAATAGTCAAACATTCCCATAGACACACTCCTAAACCTTGTGGACAGCCTTCCCAGAAGAGTTGAAGCTGTTATAGCTGCAAAGGGTGGGCCAACTCAATATTGAATCCTACGGACAAAGACTGGGATGCCATTAAAGATCATGTGTGTGTAAAGGCAGGTGGCCCAATACTTTTGACAATATAGTTTATATTATCCGGTTTCTATATATAATATATACATAATTTCTGTAATGGGATTAATGTTCAGCATAGTGCGAAGAGTTATTTGATAATAAGTACAGCATGAAGCCTGCATAATTCCTCGCTGGGTCTCAAGGCTGTATAGATCCTTCTGTATTTAGGTTTATCTTGTCTGCGTTAAACTCTTATTATCTAGGCCAAGATATACATTTTCATATATTCATATTTATAATTATGTGGGTTTCTTGTCTAGTGGTTCTGCGCATGCTTGTCCTGCTTGTGAAGAAGTTTCCAGGAATAAATAAAACGCTTTTAATTAGTTTTAAAAGGAATCTGTCAGTATGGAACTACTGCCTTGCTGACTTGTTTTTGAAAGTATTCTGTATAGCAGGGGGTCTCCAAACTTTCTAAAGGAAGGGCCAGTTTACTGTCCTTCAGACTTTAGGGGGGTCAGACAGTGCCCAGTGGGAGTAAACAATGCCTGATCTTTGGTATTAGGGGGAAAAATAATTTGTGTCAGTGGGAGGAATAGTGGCCTATTTTTTTGTCAGTGGAAGGAATTATGCCCCATCATTGGTGTCAGTGGAAGGAATAGTTCCCCATTGTTGGTGTCAGCGGCAGAAATTATGACCCATTGTTGGTGTCAGTGGCAGGAATAATGCCTTAAGGCCTGGATAAAGGCAAGCAAAGGGCCGCATCTGGCCCCAGGGCCACAGTTTGGAGACCACTGCTGTATAGCTAGAAGAATTACCATATAAATGAGAAGTTGCAAGTGACCCCTTAATAGTGTGCGGCGGGCCACAATTACACATACAGTAGTTATGCTCCTGATGACAACCAACCAGTTTTCTCTCCAAAAACTTTCAAAACCTGTCCGGAATGCCATACTCTGTGTAACTGGCTGCCTGTGATTTGACCTTTGCACTGTCTTCTGGGAAAGGCAGCTAACCAATTATTGATAGAATATTCTGGAAAAATCATGTCTTCCGCCTGTGTACTGTTGCCACGGCTACAAGAGAGAAATTCGATTTTTTCTTTTGGCAGATATAGAACATCATCAGGCTGCCGGTTGAAATGTGAAATGGAAATGTCATTAATAGATTATAAATTTGCTGGTCTGGCAGTTATATATGTTATATCCATTTTTTAAGGAAACGCAATTTTCACTTTAAGATCTCGAATGCGTACCTGATGTTGCTTTAAATATACCTATCTCATAACAATAAGTAGTCTGGCATGAATAGACCTCTGTGCTCCACATGAACCAGGCATCCATCCTACTGTTTATTGAATGCTAGAGCCACATTGCTGCTTGTATGCCGACCTTTACCGCTTATAATCAGATATAAGCAGAATCCCCTCTAATCCTTCAATTCTGCCTGCTCGTGCCACAGCCCATATTTGCCAACAGCAAAAAATACACTTAATTATACATGACCCTCTTTAAATGTTAAACACAAGAGTACAGCGCAAATCAGAACAGAAACCAAGGGACCGGCGTCTGTGTGAGGTTTCACTTAACACTTGCTGGGCTGCAAGGCAGCGGAATGTCATGACGGATCTGTTTTGGTAATAGATCCATCATTGCTTGTATTGTGGAGATCTTTGTATGCTGGATCTTGCTAGATCTTTTATTTTGATGTTTTTACTCCCAGCTGTATACTTGGAATTGCTTATATTACCTGTGATTGATTGGCAGTCACCCGTGCCACCTTCCTCTTTAGCTCTTTCAGGCAGGCAGCAATGCTTACCACCCCCTTAAAAGGTGATTCACAATCGATTGCTTTTCAGAGGGCGGCATAGCAGCTGCTGGCAGGCATTCATCATGTGCTACTGCTGTCAAATGACATCTTCTTCTTTTTTTTTTTTCTATTGCTGAAGGGCAATTTTTTGCATGTGGGACTGTGCCACAACTGCAAGCCAAGCGTTTGTTTCACAGTTGAGGTGTGGCCCCATTGATCACATTGGACATGTTTGACAGGCGGTGCCGCCTCTCAAACTCTGCAGCCCGAGTTAAAATTGCCACAGCCTAGAAGCACAGCGTCACAGCCGAGGCATGGGTACAGCCCCGGCGGGCTGTAATATTAGAGTTCTGGTGGGTGACCGCCAGTGTGAAAGATCCCGTAGGGTGCGACTAACCCTATTACCCCTCAGACGTCTTTCTTTTTTGTCTGGCTTATAAACCACTATAAAAACATGTACTTTTTACTTATTAATTGTGTTATAGTGCAGTAAAGTTTTCATGCAATGCTAAAGTATTGCATTTGTTATTTTTAAAGCAAACCTGTGATTTGCCACTAGAGGACAAAGCAACATGGTGACCCCCAACAGCTGCACATAGTCACCTTCCCTTTATTTCTCTGTATCTCTAGTCACCCAGGGAAGTGAAGTGACATACTCGGTGCATCCAGGTATGGGGAAGCCTCTGACTCGCTACCTTTCCTCCCATATAATTGTCCAGTCAGGTACATGGGGAGAGGGCCGGGTGTAGTGCTTTTTAGCCATGTGTAAACTTTAGTGTTTTCAGCCTTAGAGATAAAAAACTTTTTGTTCTGTCTTTTTAAGGGGCTCCTATGAGCTTTTTAATATAACCATTTTAATTGTGCTTGCAGTGTTTCTCTGTTACCTGCTTGATCCTGCCAGTTCCCCTGTTCCTGATAGTAAACTGACTGCACTAAGCATGGAAGCTGATCCATGCCAGCACGGTCAGTTTATGGCCCTTGCCATCCAGCTGTCAGCTGTATCTTCTATGGTCTGTGTAAAACCACACCCCGTCCATCCCTCCTCCCTTGATTGAAAGCATATATTTATGTAATTGAAAATGTGTATGTGATTATTGAACTTCACAACTACTTTAAGGCTGAAGTTAAGGTTTTGAAAGTATGTATGTGCCATACCTGTGGGATCCCCCTGGAAGCTGGAAATCATGATAGTAGGCTCCGCTCCTGTGTCCCATGCCAAGCAGATGCCCTGCAGCTTACTGAGCACACTGGGGGTTGCTCACTTGGCACAACCTGTCTCTCCACCTCTTAGATCAGAGAACGGTTGACATTTATTGAGGGGGTGCAAACGGTTCCCTGAATGGTGCCCATGTTGAGCGAGCAACCTCCTGTGCTTACAATGCAGCAAGGCAGCTGCTCAGTACAGGACCCAGAAGCTACTGAAGAGCATTGGAGTAATGGTGCCGACCACAGTGATTTCCAGCTTCCACGGGGATCCCACAGGTATGGCGCATACATACACTATATTACCAAAAGTATTGGGGCAGATGAACTTTAATGGCATCCCAGTCTTAGTCCATAGGGTTCAATATTGAGTTGGCTTGCCCCAGCTTCAACTCTTCTGGGAAGGCTGTCCACAAGGTTTAGGAGTGTGTCTATGGGAATGTTTGACCATTCTTCCAGAAGCGCATTTGTGGGGTCAGACACTGAGGTTGGCTGAAAATGCCTGGCTCTCAGTCTCTGCTCTAATTCATCCCAAAGGTCAGTCTTCTGTGCAGCCCAGTCAAGGTCCTTCACCCCAAACTCGCTCATCCATGTCTTTATGGACCTTTCTTTGTGCACTGGTGCGCAGTCATGTTGGAACAAGAAGAGGCCATCCTCAAACTGTTCCCACAAAGTTGGGAGCATGAAATTGTCCAAAATGTCTTGGTATGCTGATGCCTTAAGAGTTTCCTTCACTGGAACTAAGGGGCCAAGCCCAACCCCACACCTAATCCCCCCTCCACCAAAGGATTTGGACAAATGCACAGTGCAAAGTCCATAAAGACATGGATGAGCAAGTTTGGGGTGGGGGAACTTGAATGGCCTACACAGAGTCCTGAACTCAACCTGATAGAACACCTTTGGAATGAATTAGAGCGGAGACTGCGAGCCAGGCCTTCTGGTCCAGCATCAGTGCCTGACCTCACAAATGTGCTTCTGGAAGAATGGTCAAACATTCCCATAGACACACTCCTAAACCTTGTGGACAGCCTTCCCAGAGGAGTTGAAGCTGTTATAGCTGCAAAGGGTGGGTCAACTGAATATTGAACCCTACGGATTAAGACTGGGATGCCATTAATGTTAATGTGAATGTAAAGGCAGGCGCCCCAATACTTTTGGTAATATAATGTATATTGGGGTGATGAGATGAGCACCTTTTATGTGTTATTTAGCCTAGGTTCACATTGGCACGATTTGGCATGCAATTTGACAATTTGCAAGCTAAATTGGCGGCTATTGCTGGCAATAGCACCGTCCGAATCAGTGCGACACCAACTTTGTAGTGTTGCACCGATTCCCAAAAAGTAGTTCCTGCACTACTTTTGGCGACTTTGGGAGCGATTTCAATAGACATCTGTGCAGGAACCCGCACAGATGTCTGTCAAATCGCCCCCGAAGTAGGACTGCATTGTCGGGTTGAAATTTCTAACCTGCAGTAATGTGAACTTAGGCTTAAAGTAGAAGTGAAGTTCTGCTGAGCAGTTTTTAACTAGCATGTACCCTGGCCTGTCTCAGTATATATCTAGAAATATGATTCATGTAACAAGATCCAAGCAAGTCTACACTATTACCATTATATACCGTCTATCACTAGCGTGGGATGCTGTACAGAGAACAGAGCCTGCAGCATATTTTTAAAAAGATCATGTAATAATGTCTTGGTGGATTCGCTATGTTACAATGTAAGTTGTTAAAAAGAATAATAACAATGAAGAATATGAGCTATCATCGCCTTTCTGACATTTCTGACATTACGAGATCATGTCAGGAATGGGCATATGTAGGGATCTAGATTTCCACTCTTAAAGCGGAGTTCCAGTCATTTGTTTATTAAAAGTCAGCAGCTACAAAAAGTGTAAACAAACAACCACTCACCTGTCCCACGATCCAGCGATGTACTCACCGCAGCTGTGTCCTTCTCTGGCAGGGCCGGCATCGCTACCATGGGCACCCGGCTGTGACAGCTTGCGGCCTCACAGCCGGGTGTCCACTGCGCATGCGCAAGCAGTGCTGTGCTCTGTGACTGGCCCCCGACATCTTCTAGGACCTGTCATATGTCCCAGAAGACTTCGGGAAGGAGAACTTCTGCTTCAGATCGCCTAAGGCAACCAGAACGGAAGTGGGAGCAGGTACCTGTCAAATTCGAATACCTGCCCCCCCCCTCCTCCCCAAAAACTCAGTTTCACAAACAGGAGCCAGGTAGGAGGCCTTAAAGCGAAAGTACCACTTTTGGGTGGAACTCTGCTTTAAGTTGTTATCATAGTTCAGCCTTACCTCTTTAGGTTAGCTGTGTGTCCTGATATTCACTTAGATACTCTCCCAGTTATAGTAGACAAGTCAGCCCATTGTCACACTGCAAGGCTCCCATTGAGGCTGACCTGTCTTCTGCTTGTTATCAGGGTGGATAACAGGTACATACTCCAGTTTGCTTCAGGAGTTTAAACCTGTCATATCAAACCATTTAGTCTTATTTCTTGCAATCCTGACAGCACCTTTGTTGTGTTATACTTCTTGAGTTTCTGTTATCAGTTTAATTGACAGGACAGAGGCTATGGGAGCCTTATAGCCTGACATTCAACTTAAGACAGCTGCTTTGTCAGGGAAAGAATAAAGTAAAACAAAAAAATAAAAAATGGTAAGGTAAAAAGTAAGCCCATCTCCAGCCTTTCTCAACCAGGGTTCTGTGGAACCCTGGGGTTCCTCTTCAGGGGTTGCTATGGGTTCCAGGGGATCTTCATTCTTTCTCCTCCTACACTGACCACTTTATTAGGTACACCTTGATAGGGCCAGGTTGGTCCCTCTTTTGCCTTCAGAACTCCCCTAATTCTTCGTGGCATGGATTCAACAAGGTGTTGGAAACATTCCTCAGAGATTTTGGTCCAAATTGTCACGATAGCTTTACGCAGTTGCTGCAGATTTGTCGGCTGCACATCCATGATGTGATTCTCCCATTCCACCACATCCCAAAGGTGCTCTATTCGATTGAGATCTGGTCACTGTGGAGGACATTGGAGTACAGTGAACTCATTGTCATGTTCAAAAAACCAGTGGTGAGGTGATTTGAACTTTGTGACATGGTGCATTATCCCGCTGGAAGTAGGCATCAGAAGATGGGTACCATGTAGTCATAAAGGGATGGACATGGTCAGCAACAATACTCAGGTTGGGTGGTGTTTAAACAATGCTCAATTGGTACTAAGGGGCCAAAAATGTACCAAGAAAATATCCCCCACACCATTACACCACCACCAAGGCTGGATGGATCTATGCTTTCATATTGTTTATGCAAAATTCTGACCCTACCATCTGAATATGGCAGCTGAAATCGAGAGTCATCAGACCAGGCAACGTTTTTCCAATCTTCTATTGTCCAATTTTGGTGAGCCTGTGCGAATTGTAGCCTCAGTTTTCTATATTTCGCTGAGACAGGAGTGGCACCCAGTGTGGTCTTCTGCTGCTTTAGCCATCTGCTTCAAGGTTCGATATGTTGTGGGTTCAGAGATTGTATTCTGCATACCTTGGTTGTAGCGAGTGGTTATTTGAGTTACTGTTGGCCTTTTTATCATCTTGAACCAGTCTGCCCATTCTCCTCTGACATCAACAAGGCATTTTCATCCACACAACTGCCGCTCACAATATTTTCTCTTTTTTCTGACCATTCTCTGTAAACCCTAGAGATGGTTGTGCTTGAAAATCCCAGTAGATCAGCAGATTTTTAAATACCGAGACCAGCCTGTCTGGCATCAACAACCATGCCCTTTCTTCCCCATTCTGATACTACGTTTGAACTTCAGCAAGTCGTCTTCACCACGTCTAGATGCCTAAATGCACTGAGCTGCTGCCATGTGATTGGCTGATTAGCAATTTGTGTTACCAAGCAATTGAACAGGTGCACCTAATAAAGTGGCCGGTGAGTGTATCTTCCTTCTCTAACTAGTAGCTGGACACAGGTCAGGGCTTGCATGCTCGACCAACAGAAGGCCATGTGTGGCTGGAAATATTCATGCCCTTTTCTGAGGAATACGCCACAACATGAGGAGGTGAATACTTTCCAAAAAATGACCACTAGAGTCCACAGTCACTTTTTGCCCACATTGGAGATCAAATGGTTCTGCCCTAGCAATGCCCATGCATGATCACCAGCCTGTTTGGAAAAGCATGGCATCTTACTGAAATGGTGGTCCCAAAAAGGTCTCTCAATCTGCTATCATGTGACTACCTCTAAACCCATAATGGCCAGTGGCTACAGAAGGGCAAAGGGCTTCTTAAATAACTTGAGTGGTGGCAAGTATAACGTAGTGGGAGGAATGATGGAGAACGATTCGATAAACCCCAGTAAGGAGCACTGGTGAGGGTCCATGACAGGTCAACTCTAGTTTCAGATTGTGTTTTTATACTTTTACATTGTAATCAACAGCACCCAAAATTCCCCTAGTGACCTTCCTGTAGTGGACCTGATTTCAGGTGGCTGTATTTGAATTCTGGTATTTGCAGTCCTCCAGCAGTTGTACACAGCTGACTTACCAGCCGTGCCGTATAAACACAGAAAGCAGGTCAGTGTAAATATAACTGAGTAATCTGCAGTTTTACAATTCTGATTACGTGACTAGAGACCGCAAATACATATTCTGAAGGGAAAGCAGCAGATGAAATGTGTGGGACCTGGTAGCTGAGAAAAGACCTTTCATGAGCCTGCATCTCTGCTCGCAATGTTAGCTGCTCGCTGGAAATGGCGCCATGAAATATGTATGGTTATTTCTTCAATAGAATTTTTTTTCCTGTTCCCTCTATCCCTGTACGCTTTTATTTGCAGGTAGATTAACTGCAAACTCCTCACTGCACCTCTTAAGGGTACATACCTGTAGCGCTGGTAGATTTACAATCTACCGCAGATTAGGTAAATTTAGTAAATTGTGTGTTAGGAAGGTTAAAAGTTCGCCTCTGTTCCAGCTTGGCTGATGTTGTGTGTGCTTCCATGCTGACCGGTGGGTGTCACTTTTACCATTAGTCAGTGTTGGAAGGGCAACGTGTCGAAGTGTATAGGTGCTCCTCTGTCTCGGAGACAAGCTCGGTGGAGGTGGTCCTCCGAGTTGCATTCTGGGAAAGGGGTATTTATGGGACAGACGCCATGTTCTAGGGTTGTTTTGCAGCCACCTGCTGGCCCTCCTGGCCCACAAGTATGCGTTAAGGAGCTACCTCGTGGTCCTCCGATCGGGAGGCCCACGATGCTACGGCGCAGGGGTGGGTCCAGAGGCTTGTCTGGAGCCTACCACCGCGGCCGAGGAATGGTCCTGAGCTGTCGGTCCTGAGTGACGAAGCTGGACAACCGAGGAGATCCCAGGGGAGGACCCGTCTTGGAGAGATCACACAGCATGCTGGTCTATAGAGGGGCCTGGTGACTCGGCTGGAGGACGTATCCAAAAGAAGTAATTATACAGCATAGTGTTGCCGGTTCGGCTTAAAGGTTCAGGCACTGTGACTGACTGTTCACTGCAGAAGATCTGATACATCCTGTGGCAGAGGATCGTGCAGATTTACCCCCCCAAATAAGTCTGTGGCAGAGACTTTAGATTCGTGCTGTGTACTGGCTACTAGACTGGTGAGAGAGGCCTATCCAGACGAGCAAAGAGTGCGTCACATGAGGGGAATGCATTCCACATAATTATCTGAATTCTACCGGGACATTTGCCGCTAAGATCTTGTAAGAAGATATTTGAGTTTCTCCTGAAGGTTTCCTTTTCCGTCTCTTTCCTGCTACTTCCTAAAGTTTGACTGTTCAATAAAGCATTGAAAACGTACTCCAGTGTTAGTGCGTGTGTCGTCCAGCAGTAGACTCAACTGAACCCCTAGACCCGGTGCCGGTGAAACAGAGGGAAGCAAAGTGAAGGTAACAGACCTGCTTAGACTAGCAGCTCCACCGTGAGTTAGTGCTACTTACCGTCATTAGAAATGTTCACCTAGCATGATAGATGCTAGTGAAAAAATGATATGGGTAGCAAATTCTAGATGTAGAACATTGCAAAGCCAGGAGTGCTGTAGTACCATATGTATGCCTGTGGAAGCAGAACTTATAATGCATTCCCCATGATCCCTGCGATCAGTCCCTTCATAATAACTTTATTAACAAACTGTCTTTGTACAGAGTAGAAACTAATCAGATTATTCACTATTTATTTGTAGCCAATTTTATGAAGGCCCACCAAAAGTTTTTTTGGCAAGGTTTTTCATTGAAAGTGGAACTCCAGAGCTTACTTTTTTATTTTTATTGGAATGAGTAAAGATTAGAAGCTGTTGCGGGTTTTTATTGTTGCACCCCTGTTGGAAAGATCTCCATTTACTTCCTCTCATGTCAGCGCAGCAGGAAGTGGTAGAAATCTCTCCAACGGGTAAACAGGAATTAAAACCTGACAGGGGTTCCTTATCTTCTCCACTCCATGTAAAGCAAAGCTAAAATCTGAATCTTGGTGTCCTTTGTGTATTACTTCCAAATCTGTGCAGTAGTTCAGTAATAAAATGATTTTGAGTGCAGGAGTTTCCTGTCATAAAGAATAGGCACTTCTACTCTCTCTTCTTGTGCAAGGTGACTGGTTTTGTATCCCCCTGTGGATTTCTGCAGACAGCCTATTCTGGGAGGATCTGCTGGGTGCCACCCACAGCCCCCAGGCTATGTACAGCACAGCAATGATCTCATTGCCAGTTTTACGCAGCATTATCTTGGTTTGCAAAGGCATTTGGTGCACTAATTTACATCTTTTGTGGCTATTGAAGAATATATGTAATGAAAGTTTTTTTTGTTCAAAGTTTAGCTTTAAGAAATACCCTATATTGTCAAAAGTATTGGGACACCTGCCTTTACACGCACATGAACTTTATTGGCATCCCAGTCTTAGTCTGTAGGGTTCAATATTCAGTTGGCCCGTTGGCCCACCCTTTGCAGCTATAACAGCTTCAACTCTTCTCTGAAGCCTGTCCACAAGGTTTAGGAGTGTGCCTATGGGAATGTTTGACCATTCTTCCAGAAGCACATTGTGAGGTCAGGCATTGAGGTTGGCCGAAAATGCCTGGCTCTCAGTCTCTGCTCTAATTCATCCCAAAGGTGTTCTATCAGGTTGAGATCAGAAGACTCTGTGCAGCCCAGTCGAGTTCCTCCACCTCAAACTCACTTATCCATGTCTTAATGGACCTTGCTTTGTGCACTGGTCCAAATCATTTGGTGGAGGGGGGGGATTATGATGTGAGGTTGTTTTTCAGGGTTTGGGCTTGGCCGCTTAGTTCCAGTGATGGGAACTCTTAAGGCATCAGCATACCAAGACATTTTGGACAATTTCACGCTCCCAACTTTGTGGGAACAGTTTGGGGATGGCCCCTTCCTGTTCCAACATGACTGTGAACCAGTGCACAAAGCAAGGTCCATAAAGACATGGATAAGCGAGTTTGGGGTGGAGGAACTTGACTGGCATACACAGAGTCCTGACCTCAACCTGATACAACACCTTTGGGATGACTTAGAGCGGAGACTGCGAGCCAGGCCGCCTCATCCAACATCAGTGCCTGACCTCACAAATGCACTTCTGGAAGAATGGTCAAACATTCCCATAGACACACTCCTAAACCTTGTGGACAGCCTTCCCAAAAGAGTTGAAGCCGTTATAGCTGCAAACAGTGGGCCAACTCAATATTGAACCCTACGAACGAAGACTGGGATGCCATTAAAGTTCATGTACGTGTAAAGGCAGGCATCCCAATACCTTTGGCAATATAATGTATATAATGAAAGGTTTTTTTTGCCAAAGTTTAGCTTTAAGAAATATGTTTGGGCTGGAGTTCCCTTTTTAATGTACAGAATTGTCTTGTGCAGCACATGCATAATGTGAGATAAAGACAAATTATTGCCCTCTAATGCAACTTGTGCACGTAGACGAGAGATAATTCTAATAACAGGCCTTGAAGGGATATTTTGAGGATGTTTGTGAGTGCAGTTGCAGCTCAGCATTTAGTGGGGTAATGCAGCCCTTTAATTAATGCCGCTGGTGGGATTTCTGGCAGCTGTGTATGTACGGAATACTGAATAGGGAAATTATAGCATTATTGAGATATAATGCAAAACAAGTAAAATTGATGAGTCCCATTCTCCCCTGCCCCGTTTGCCCATTTAGTCACTGCAAAGAATTCAACTGACAGCTGTATTAACATATCTTTTTATATGTTCCAAGCTCCTCTGTTAGTGTTATATGATGGTGTGTTTGCCACTTTATCGCGCAAAGCACCCCATGCCAACCCTATTGCCTTCCCAAAAGTGAGGGACCCCTTTCTTTCTAGTAAAAGAGGTTTTGGTGGGATAAGAAAAAGCAAATCTGAATATGTACAATTATTGCTAAGTAATTTCAGACAAGGCTTTTAGGGAATTGTCCTTTGCTTTGGGCCAAGAAGATATTTTTAGTTTGGCTTTCCTGGCAGCGGCGTTGGGATATTTTTACCAACCTGAGGACTGGCATAATGGTCCTACAGAGGAGTGATGATAATTTGGAGTGGCAGATTTAACGAAGATTTAACATCAGATATATTTTTCTTGTTAAATGCATGCATGCTAAATAACTGCAAATCTAACACTTCTAGGTATTTATTACCTCTCACTGTGATCACAGTACTCCCCCGAAAATGTTAGCTGTCTTTCTGTCCAGTACCATCTTGGTTCAGGCATCATCCAGAGTCAACATGTCCCTAAACTGGGAAGCTTGTTTAGAGATCACACAGGCATTCCAGTCCTGGTTCCTATCTGGTTCTTGAGCTTTGCTTGTTACATGTTGCCTCATACAGATCATTTTCCAATCAGTGTATACTTCTTGCTACAAAGAGAAAACTGAGGAAATGCTTCCTCCAGCCTGCATCAGACTGAGTATCAAAAGGACTAGGTGGGGAAAACTAAGGGGAGCTATGCAAAAAAGCAGGGTTGGGTAAAACCAAATGGGGTAAGAGCTAGGTGAAAGAAGAGCTAGATGAAATAGATTGGTAGAAAAGAGCTAGGTGGAGTAGGTGGGAAAAGAGCTAGGTCGGGTAAAACTAGGTGGAGTAAGAGCTAGGTAGGATACACTATGTAAAAGAAAAGGTAGGTGGCATAATGGATAATTAGAGTTAGGTGTGGGGAAGAGCTAGATAGAACTATCAAGGTGGAGGAAAGCTATTAGGGTGAAAAGTTAGGTGTGGGAAGAGCAAGATGGCACAAGTAGTAGGTGTGGAAAGAGTTTGTGGAGTAAGAACTAGGTGGGAAAAATCTAGATGGAAGAAGAGCTAAGTGGGGGGAGAACTAAGTGGAGGGAAGAGCTTCTGGGGTGGGTTAGGTGAGGGATGGCTATCTGGAGAGTTAGGTGGAGTAAGAGCTAGGTGGGAAAAAAATAGGTGGAGGATAGTTAGGTGGTGAAAGAACTAGGTGTGGAGGAATAGGTGGGAGAAGGGATAGGTACATGCTCAAATCAATTCTGTCCAATTCCCTGGAGAAGAGCCAGGTGACAGAAGTGCTAAATGGAGTAGGATCAAAGTGGGGTTAAATCTAAGTGGGTTAAATGAGGGAAGGGGAGGTCAGGTGGAGGAAGTGCTAGGGGGCTCAGAAGTAAGGTTGAGTAAGAGCTACATTGGGAAAGAACTAAGTGTGTGGAGGAGCTAGTTGTGTGCTCTATATGAATCTCCAATCCCTTAGGCCTTTTCAGTAAATTTTCTGTGAGGTGAAATGGGGAGGGGGACAACAATTTTTCACGAAAAAGCTGTTAATACAATCCAACGCAATTAGTGGAAATGAAAACATCTAGCAAAAAATAAAATAAATCCCAAACAACATCTAATTTCTCAATGATAAAATATTGCTTTTATTTTACAATAGGCACATAATCATTTAGTGATAAACACAGTGGCAGTTTAAGTTGTTGCTATTGCCCAAATTGAGACTTTACTGAAAGAAATTTTAGACTGGATATGCTAGCTACCTGCCTGTTATGCACTTCCTCTTGCATCAGTAATTTCTGAGTTGCTGCCCCAGGACAAGTATGCATATCAGGAAAATCAGAAGTCTCCATCTGCATACTTGGTCTGAGTTAGTGATTGGAAGCATCGAAGCCAGGTGATAAGCATAACAGCCAGATAACTTGCAAATGCAGAATGAGAAGTACCAATGTTAACCTCCCTTTTTCTTTCTGAAAATTTCCTTTGTTAACTTTGCCAGTTAGTTCATTCTTACGCTTGCACTCATTAGGCATATGTCGTCTTCTACTTTAGTAGGGCCTACAGGAGAGGTTGGCTTTGGCTGAAAGGCTCTCTTCTGCTGGTGTCCCTCATGGGAGTAGCTGGTGGTATGTATTTCAAATTTCGAATCCCGCAAGTGGGTCACTGCAATAGCTCTAAGACAGGAATAAGAGTTGGGGCTTTAATAGGTGAGGCTTGGAGGGTCTGAGATATTTCCACTACTCATAAAGCAGACCCCAATCAGATCACAGACTGGGGCTTATGATATAAACTGGCCAGGGCCTCTCTAAATGTCAAACTGAGTATTTGGTCTTTTCCTTACCCCACCCACACTCGCAAGGTTGCAGAGCTCCAAGTTGGACTTTAAATCGAGAAATTACTTCACAATATTCCAACATTGTAAAGAAAGACAACTTTTATTGCACAATATTTAGACAAGGGATGAACTCTTGCCATACTCACAATCTAATTAGTGATCACTTAAACCTACCAATGCTTTTTACACCTCTGTTCTTCCTTCATACTTGTGGCTAAAGGTAACCAATGTAATAATTTAGAGGGTTTATGAAATATTTAACTAAGTTGTAGTTAAGAAATATATATTTTTTTTGCACAGCCCCATGCATTAGAATGAGAATGGAGAAGGAAAAGGGGTAGGTAGATTGGATTCTAAATGAGTTCCTCCAAAAGGGGGACACTTAGAAGTCATGCTCATTATTAAGGCTGCTAAGCCTTTAATTAGTGGTTGTAAGGCAAGTAGAGGAGACACCTCAGTGTTTCTTGTTGCTGATATTGGGCACAACATTTTTAGGTGATGAAGGATTGTGTATTTCTCAAAATGTTCTAAAAAAGGAGCTTTTTACTCTACAAAAGCCAAAAAGATTCAGACTGATTGTTGGCTAGAGCAGTAATTTTAGTTTCTAGTACAAATGTATTGATACATAACTCCCATAGTTGGTCTACTCAGGATGTGGAATAATGTTAACTAAAGCTGGTCACCCCATTTACATGTCCACCTCTTTCTAGCGGTCACCCCATTTACATGTCCACCTCTTTCTAGCGGTCACCCCATTTACATGTCCACCTCTTTCTAGCGGATCGAATGTCACCCTAAGAAAATGTAGGCAGTAATGCAGGCCTCATCGATGGCTCCCCAGTCATGCATTAATTCTTCATTATGGACACTCCATCATTGTCATTTTGTTGCCACTGGGAATTCTAGTAAGAGCACAGAAGCCGGTTATAATTCAGTTTCCTGCTAAAAATGTAAATCTGTGACTTCAGTTTTGAGTGGAGTTAGCTTTCAGATGTTGTTGTTTTTTTAGTCATTATAACTAGCGGTTGGTAAGTGGTTTGGATATAGGCGTACTGGCAGGAGAGATGTGTCACCGTCACTCAGAAGTATTGACTACTGTAAAAATGGATTCCTCTCTGATTGCCTGCACTGTGATTATCTGACCATTAAAGTGAAATACAGCTTGTGCCGATCTCCCCCTGGCTCATCGCCATGATATAATCTTGTTAATGTACAGCACTTTTGGGTGGAATTGGCGGATTGACCATCTTCAGCCTCTTTTCCTTATTTTTTCACTATTCCCTCTTTAAGTCACTTAGTTTAATCTCTTCTGTTTATTTCTGATAGGAGTCAGACGAACAGGATTATGGAATGGTGAAAAACAAGGCACTGATGATGCGCATGGTGCAGTAGACGTTATCACTAAAAGGTGAATGCAGAATTGTTGCTATAGGGGAGATTTACTAAAACTGGAGCATGCAAAATCTGATGCATCTCTGCATAGCAATCAGCTTCCAGATTAAAGATATTGAACAAGCTGACGTTAGAAGCTGATTGGCTACCTTGCACAGCTACACTAGATTCTGAATGCTCCAGTTTTAGTCAATCTCACCTTATGGGTTACTGCATTGCACTGTTACTGAGCAAAGAAGCACAAGAAACTATTAGCAATCAGCCATCAAATTTTATTGTTTTTTTTTCTTGTTTAAAAAAAAAAAAAAAAAAAGGGATTGGTTAACAGCAGCCATAACAATGATCATTCTGGTTGCTGTGAGTTACTGGATGTTGCTTTCTGTGACATTTTTGTGTATGATGCTGTGTGACAGGTCTCTAAATATTTCCTATAGTCCTGTAATTACGTCTCTCACACAGAAGAATCTGGTTGTCTCTAGCAGAGCAGATGGCTGAGTTGGGTGGATTCCTGTTGCGTTGCTATTCGTCTTTGGCCACGCTCTGATTGCAAACAGCGAGATGACCTGTTCACCTTGATTAGCTGCAGGCGGCCATGATGCTTGTCAGTGAGTGTTTAGGAGTTCTAAGCCACTCTAGGCACAGGCCTATGGGCAACAGGTGGCGGATCACAGCGCCCATCCCTCTGATTTGATATGACAGCCAAATCCCCGGCTCTGATTGTGCAGGAGTGAGATTTCACGATGCAACCAGCAAAAAGAACAGCAAACATCCTCAATATATTTGCAATATATAATGGTATATATTCGTGGCTCCTTCTTTGTGGAGGTTGTGGTGTATAGTGTTATAAAACATAGACTTGCTCTGTAGGGCAGCTTATATTGTCTGGAGCGCATTGATTAGGGTACTTAAAAAGAAACCAAACAATTATATTTAAGTATATATTTTATAATCAAAAAAGTACATTCTGTTGCTCTCAGCCTCCTCCAAATTGCTTCTTTTTTGCTGTTGTGATCCCACTTCCTGTTATAGCTACATTCATTTTTCATGGTCCCCCTGTATACAGGACCAGGACAAGGGGTGGGCATAAGAGGCGGCTGCCCTGGGCACTGTGATTTCATGTGAAGTGTAGGGCGCTGCCAGGAGATTAAGGGGGAGGGGATTTGTGTCGGGAAGTGCAAATTTAGTTTGGAAAGAATTGCTAGTAATTGCTGGTGATTTAGGGAGATTTGTGGTAGGAGGGGGGATAAGGGGAGTGGATTTGTGCTAGAAGGGGGGATTTTGGGGGCGTTTGTTCTAGAAGAGGTGATATGGTGAAAGGGAGTGGAGAATTGTGCTAGGAGGGGAATTTTGCAGATTTGTACCTGGGGAATTTATGCTTAGGGGTAAGCATGCAGATTAGTGCTCAATTTTTTTTGTGGGAGAGATTTTTGCTGACACATAATGCTCATACATCTTGAGGGGGGGCACTGTTTGGCATGACCTTGTCCTTGCACTGCCTGTATGTGGGAAGGTAGCCATTCTCTTTTGCTTGTTCCCGAGATAGACTTTGAACTACAGGCTATGGGATTTGTCGTGTTCATAGAGCAGTGCACAAGACTGCAACTAACATGCACTGCTTGTTCCAAATGGGAGCGAGGGGGAAAAAGGAGAGGTTCAGGAGCTCATTGCAGTTACAATGAGGAAAATAAAACCCAGTAAGAAATAATTTAATGAAAAATAGATTACAGTGCACGCAGCCGGGTGTACTCACGGTTTCCAGCCACATAAACAGAGCGGGTTCCAGCCAGACTGACAGCATCAATAGAAAGGGACAGAATGCAGCCTGGCCGTCTAATGCAAAATAGGAAAGATATCCAGAGGAGCAGTGGCCCTATGCTTTCCCTCCTAATCAGGAACCTTTCCCTACCACTAGAACTGTCCCTAACAGACGAGGTACCTGTCCCTACTCTGCCAACTCGCAAAATGCGCCAAACCTGGGAGCCAGGGCCTTAAATAGGCTTCACCTGACCCAAAATGGCTGCTTGAGTCACAAGGGGCAGCAGCACCCAATAGGATAGCTTCCCCAGTGACCCAGGAAACCATAGAGGAAACCTGTTCCTCTTGACTTCTTCACCAACAACAGTGCCGCTGCAAATGAGCGACACCTGCAGTGGAGAAAATAGACTGCACCTGCCTACAGTACATACTGGCCTGTATATTAGGGAAATGTTTCCTTTGGTCAGCAATCATGCACTGTGAATCCAAACTGCAGAAGGAATTACAGGGTGGAGGGCCAGCCATAATCTTTAGTAGAGTACCTTAAGTGGGCTGGTAAGAGTTCAGGGACCCTTTACCATTGCTTTATCAACCACAAGGTCACTTACCTTTTTAACAAAATAAAATAATAGAACAAAATTATTGTAGCGGTACTCCCGTAGGGGCTGCTAAGTGATGTGGCCCACCTGTTACCCTGCCCAGCCCGGCATTCACTTCCCAGACAATGAACTGTCCTGTGGTTGTTTTGTATTTTTATTGAGGGATGCCCAGTAGAACAAGTAATTGGTTGATTGTATATCAATCAGTTGGGACAACTATACACACTGGACCACTTCAGTCTCCTCCAGCAAATATCTTGCTTGCAGTCTCTCTCTCTCTCTCTCTCTCTCTCTCTCTCTCTCTCTCTCTCTCTCTCTCTCTCCCTCTCCCTCTCCCTCTCCCTCTCCCTCTCCCTCTCCCTCTCCCTCTCCCTCTCCCTCTCCCTCTCCCTCTCCCTCTCCCTCTCCCTCTCCCTCTCTCGCTCTCTCTCTCTCACCAGCCCTCCTGGCTGCAAACCGGTGGTTCCCTCCTGAAGACTTGCCCGGCAGTACTAGCTCCCGCTGTCCTCTTTGACTCCTCTCTGTGCCTCCTGTTCAGATCCTACATGGATTCTTGAAAGTATACATCCTGCACCCGAGTCCCAGGCCCAAGGTCCCCCCCCCAGACTGGGGAGCTCCCTCAAAGGCCCCGGCAGCCTAGTACTCCATCCTTAGTTCTCCCACCCGACAATTCCTCCCCAGCTGGGCTGACCCTAGGTATTTCAAGGAGGACTGCCTCCTGCCATTCCTAGTTGTGGATTGGTCAGGGCTCCCAGAGACACCCCAGACTGCTCCTCCCCACTTCCCCTCCTCCTCTTCTAGAATCTTTTAGAACCAAGAGGGAGGTGACAGTGGAGTGATGCTTTCTTGGATTTATCAGCTGCTGCTCTAAGCCACTCCCAGTCCACACAGATCAAAACAAACAGGCCTAGCTTCCAGCTAGGCCTGCCTAAATTTACCTGCACTCACCAAAAATCTTACCTCTAGCACCTACCTAAGTAAGTAGAGGGTTCTACATTATTAAATGTAGGTGAAACACTGCTAGTATAAATACTGGTAATGGTTCAGAATAGGGGCTCATACACTTTGACCTGTCAAGGTTCTGTTCTATTGCACAAGGTTTTCATCCAAACATGATTCAGGTACCTGGAAATGGTGCTTAGGCAGGAAGGGGGAAGAATGGACAGCGTTCTAACCATGTAATGATTTCACAAAAAGTCCAATCACTAGGCTGCTTGCAACAAGATGCCACAGATAGTTGCAGAGCTGTAGGCTCTGAATAGTGGTGTCACATTCCGCATGTCTGGAGTGCATAAGTCACATGAGTAGCTGAACAGAATTACTAAGAATATGGCACACACTGAATATGTCCATCTGGGGTTCCGCTTTACCATCTCATTGTGCATGGTATTCTGCCTTTGTCTGGCTACCTAATGCTTGATGTTTCCACCGTGTAATAATAAGCTGTCAAATGATTTTTGATTTGTGACTCCCAAAGACATATCTCCAGACAGACATAAATCAAGCAGCAGACATCGCTCTATACCGTTACGTGACCTACTAAAACACAGCTTCGCTCTCTACCATAAATCCAAAATAGACTTTAATGCACCGCATCATCACTAAGAAGAAAAGGAAAAAAGTCATGATAAAAATATGGGGCAGGGCAGATCCCCTGGGATGTTACTAACTTTCAGATCTCTCTACGTTATTCACGCATCCTAAGACTCCGCCATCTATGATCACAAATTTAATCCCTGTGTCATATCTAATGGTGCCTGACCAAATATATAACCTTAAGAGGTGTCCCATAAATAAATAAAAATAAATCAATTTTTTATATGGCTGTTAATGAGATTTCCTCATTGAAATACATCTAAATAGAGAAATGCTTTTACTACCAGTTCATAAAATGTTTACCCATACCCCTTAAATAGAAAAACTGGTATTAATAAATGTAATAGAGATACTGTTTGGTACAGTTAAGGCCAGATCTCGAGACTATGTCTTTGGGGCCAGATCCGGCCTGCTTTAAGATTTTGTTTGTCATGCAACTAGGGTCAGTGGTATATCCTCAATGACACAGACTGAAGAGTTAGGTCAGCAGAGGCTGCAAATGGTCTCTACCTCTACCTGGTGTAAGGGTGACTGATGAGGAGACTCTAATGAAGACCCTGATGTACTGTATGGACAGTATAGACAGTTTTCGGGCAGTTATACTAGCTGTATTGTTAAACATGATTTTTAAAGAAATAAACGGACTAAAGGATTTTTTTCTAGTGTTTGAAGTTTTGTTTGAAGTTTCAAAAACTTGTTTTTATCATAATTAATTTTGTACATAGGAGTAGTCATATTATTCAGCATTTGAGTTTTGACCAATCAAAATGCTTTATCCCCTGTCAAACTGATGACTTTATCACCTGTCAAACATGACTGAAACATTTATTTCAGTAAAAAATACTGTTCTCCCAAATATCGGGAGCTCTCCATATGTCACAAAAGCACTTGGACAGCAGTGATGTCAGTGAATATTTCTCCAGTTATACAATCAATTATTATACAGTGTAATATCATACTAGTAAGCCTTAATAAACCCTATCATCTATGACGGGTATTGTGACATTTTCTGATTTCTCTTCAATCTCTAATGTTGGGAGGCGAATACAAGACCAGTCCTCCTGCACAAGGAGAAAAGCAGCAGTGACTGGTCTTTATTACAGGAAGTGCCTGCAATGTTAATGTCTGTTCATTTTAGCAGAGATAGAATCTTTGTAGTGTTGGCAGAAGCAAGAGAACAGAATCAGCACTACAAAATTTTAGCATGTGTCCTTCAATAAATGCAATATTAGGCAATACTGTGATTGAGCATTGGATGGAAATGTCTTTTAAGATGTGAAGAAAATAGTCATGTCCCAGTTGTAAAGTTGTTTAGAAGTAAAACCCACACATCCAAACTTCCATCTGCTGAGCATTTCAAGTTTGGGCATGGAAAGCTTTCCACTTTGCGTGGAGCGGAGATGAGGAAGCTCTCAGACAAAACAGACATTGTTTAGTGGTGTAACACCTGGAAAATATTATCACTCCTTATGTGAAGTGACAGAATTTACCAACAACAAATACAAATGATGTCACGTGAGGAGCTGACGTGCTAAAATGTTTGCTTGCTCTGATAGATCAGGCTTGGTGCTCTGTTGATGGTGTCTGTAGAGTGTAGGGACATAGAGAACCCAAAATCAGTCTGTGTATTATTGTTCTGGGACCTCCAAATGTCAGCGTGTCATTGTTCTGGGACCTCCAAGTGTCAGTGTGTCGTGGTTCTGGGACCTCCAAGTGTAATTGTATACCTGTACGAGGACCTCCAAGTGTCATTGTATACCTGTAGGGGGACGTCAAAGTGTCATTGTATACCTGTAGGGGGACGTCCAAGTGTCAGTGTGTCATTTGTTCGGGGACGCCCAAGTATCAGTGTGTCATTGTTCTGGGACTTCAAGGTGACAGTGTGTCATTGTTCTTGTACCCCCAGTTGTCAGTGTGCCATTATTCTGGGGTCTCCCAAGTGTCAGTGTGTCATTGTTTGGGGACCTCCAAGTGTCCGTGTGTCATTGTTTGGGGACCTCCAAGATTCAGTGCTCGGGAAACCCCAAGTGCCAGTCTATCATTGATCTGGGACCTCCAGGTGTCAGTGTGTCATTGTTCTGGGCCCCCGAGGTGTCAGCGTATCATTGATCTGGGACCTCCAAGTGTCTGTGTGTGTGTCATTATCCCAGGTATTCCAGCTGTCTGAGTATTACTATCCTTGGTTGTCCAAGTGTCTGTGTGTAATTTTTCTGGGATCTGGAGGTCAGTTTGTCATTGTTCTTGTACCCCCCAGTCAGCGTGCCATTATTCTGGGGTCTCCTATTCTGGAGTCTCCTAAGTGTCAGTGTGTCATTTTTCTGGGATCCACAAGTGTGTCTTTATTCTGGGATGTCCAAGTGTCAGCATGTCATTATTCTGAGAACTCAGAAGTGTTAGAGTGGCATTGTTTTGGGACACCCAGGTGTCTTCTGTATTATTCTTTTGTTCTTGGACTGGTATGTCAGTCCTAATCAAACTGTATGTCCAGGCAAAACCTTTTGACTTCGTTTTGAATAGAGTAGAGAAAAGTTAGAGCCCCTGTTAGGTTTTTACTGCTATCCAGGGCTCCACCAGAGAGATTTACCCTCACTTCCTTTTCTGCTGACATTTTAGAAAACAGGAAGTGAGGGGACCTCCCCCAACAGAGACAGATATCATTTTTAAAATAGTCGGTGAAAGCTAGAAACCCTGTCAGATTTTTATTTCTCTCTATGATTTTGTTGCAGATTTCCCTCAAGTCCTGTTTGTTGAAACCACTGTCAGGCAAACAATAAGTAAAGGCAAATCTATTTAACGAATACCGGAGAGTGGTGAAAATGTACAGGGTTTCCAGTATTCCCTCACTCTGTCCAAAACCCCAAAAAATTTATTTTTTGACTTTTTGAACTTTAACAGGAACCTGTACTGACCTCACCTTCTAAAAATATTAGTTGCCTGGCCATGATGCTGATCCAATGTCTTTGATACTCTGTAGAACATTGATCTATGAACAAAGAAATATCCCCCTTGGGAACTTTGTTTTCAACATAAACACCAATTGATAAAAAAATATAAGTTTTATTACAAAAGAACTTGGCACATAACAATAACAATAAAATCTTGTCTGTGCAAAGACAAATGCATAAATATCAAAATTGAGTTGTATTGATACATATACATATACAGTCCAGATACTTAGTAGTCTCCAAAGTACCCTATGCATTTCTGGCTTTAAATGCCTTTCTTCAGGGGTAATAACAAGAAGATCTGTATTCGTATAATGACTCTATCAGTAGAAAGCATACAGCATTATATAGAACATCACATAGAACACAATGGAAAGACATAACATATTCAGCAGTTGGACTTTACATACCATTTAGCATATTGTATGGTCATGCACTTAATATTAAAAGACCCATATGGGGTCAGTTGCCATAAGGGGAGCCGGACAGATGAAAATTGGAGAATTGATTGCCCCCAAGGCCAGAATTGCTCCTACCGAGGTCCACCTCAAAGAGGGCCACAGATGTGAGGCATCACACACGATATAACCTATGAAAATCAGAAAAATTGTTCAATAGGAAAATGATCTATTATAATGACACAGAGAAATGATGCTGTATCCAATCTAGCTGAAATGGATACCCACATACCTGGATCACAACATTTAATTTCCAGCTCATATGGCTTTGTCCATGACCAGGATGGGCCAAACGGAGCCTCTAAGAGATTCCCTACTTAAAGGGCATTCCCCTATGGGATAAATAGAGGCATAATCTTTATTACCATTAGTGCCATTTAGTCAGTGAAATTCCTGAGTCTGGGCCCCATAGGTACAGACCAGGGACCTACAGACCAGAATTAGAGAGGAATTTCCATAAATACCTGGCACCCCCAGGCTTGCAGTGTGTGTGATGTCTCATCCTTCACGGCTCTGCTGGAAACAGACTCCGACTGGATCTATGTATGGTGCCGAAATAGGACGAACTGTCTCCGGAGGGAACGGCGCTGCCCCACACGGTGGTGGGGTGGCACCATTCGCTCCAGAGACACCAACACACAAACATGGCGCACAGCGCGATGTGGGATACTCCTATGGGGGGAGGAGGAGGAAGCTCGCCCACACCAATGCCGTGCAATGCAAGGGGCCCGCGTCTTGGAGGCACAGATGACCCCCTTTGTGTGCTGGGCAGAGAGCAACTATCCATTAGTTTCAACTTCCCATAGGCAACTGAGAGAGAGGGGAATGGATGCCCTTCCTCTTGATAGGTAAGAAGACAAAATGCGAAAAATCAATGCATTCAGATGCATACAATGGCAATATATTTGTAATAGTGACAACAGGTTAAAAAACTACGAAACACAGAGATGGCTAAAGGGGAGAAGATAATTATTTGTCAGAACAGCCAAAATAATTATACCATAACAATAGACCAAATATACCCAAATATTCTAAGGCGCAAAAGGGCAAGTGAAAGTAAAAAAAAAATAACAATTAAAAGGAAAAGAACTAGATGGTTATAAGACTGAATATCTGAAAAAGGGGTCAAAGGACAAACATGAGACGTCCATCATACTTGCATAGTAGCATAGTAGGTGAGGTTGCAAAAAGACACAAGTCCATTAAGTCCAACCTATGTGTGTGATTTTATGTCAATATTACATTGTATATCCCTGTATGTTGTAGTCGTTCAGGTGCTTATCTAATAGTTTCTTGAAACTATCGATGCTCCCCGCTGAAACCACCGCCTGTGGAAGGGAATTCCACATCCTTGCCGCATTTACAGTAAAGAACCCTCTACGCAGTTTAAGGTTAAACCTCTTTTCTTCTAATTTTAATGAGTGGCCACGTGTTTTATTTAACGCCCTTCCGCAGAAATGTTTTATTCCTATTGTGGGGTCACCAGTATGGTATTTGTAAATTGAAATCATATTATCTCTCAAGCGCCTCTTCTCCAGAGAGAATAAGTTCAGTGCTCGTAACCTCATAACCTTTCTTCATAACTAATATCCTCCAGTCCCTTTATTAGTTTTGTTGCACTTCTCTGTACTCGTTCTATTTCCAGCACATCATTCCTGAGGACTGGTGCCCAGAACTGGACAGCATACCCCAGGTGAGGCTGAGTCTTGTAGAGTGGGAGAATTACCGCTTCATCTCTTGAGTTAATCCCCTTTTTAATGCCAATATTCTGCTTTGTTAGCAGCAGCTTGGCATTGCATGCCATTGCTGAGCCTATCATCTACTAGGACCTCCAGGTCATTTTCCATCCTTCATTCCCCCCAGTGGTTCTTCCCCAGTGAGTAGGTTGCATTCATGTTATTTTACATTTTTCCACATTAAACCTCATTTGCCATGTAGTTGCTCACTCCATTAATTTGTTCAGATCTACTTGCAAGGTTTCCACATCCTGCGGAGAAGTTATTGCCCTGCTTAGCTTAGTATCGTCTGCAAATACAGAGATTGAGCTGTTCACCCCATCCTCCAGGTCATTATGAATAAATTATATAGGATTGGTCCCAGGACAGAACCCTGGGGCACCCCATTTTCCACCCCTGACCATTCTGAGTACTCCCCATTTATCACTGCCCTCTGAACTCGCCCTTGTAGCCAGTTTTCAATACATATACTCACCCTATGGTCCATGCCAACTGACCTTACTTTGTACAGTAAACATTTATGGGGAACTGTATCAAATGCTTTTGCAAAATCCAGATACACCACGTCTACGGGCCTTCCTTTATCTAGATGGTAGCTCACCTCCCCATAGAAGGTTAATAGATTGGTTTGGCAAGAACGATTCTTCATGAATCCATCTGATTACTGCTAATGATACCATTTTCATTACTAAAATCGTGTATATAGTCCCCTATCATCCCCTCCAAGAGCTTGCATACTATTGATGTTAGGCTAACTGGTCTGTAATTCCCAGGGATGTATTTTGGCCCTTTTTAAATATTGGTACTACATTGGCTTTTCTCCAATCAGCTGGTACCATTCCAGCCAGTAGACTGTCAGTAAAAATTAGGAACAATGGTCTGGCAATTACTTGACTGCGTTCCTTAAGGACCCTCGGGTGCAATCCACCTGGTCCCGGTGACTTATTAATGTTAAGTTTTTCAAGTTTATTTCTAATTCTTTCCTCTGTTAGCCATGAGGGTGCTTCCTGTGATGTGTCATGAGGATAAACACTGCAGTTTTGGTTACTGAAGCCCCTTGATTCCCTCCTGAAGACTGAGGAGAAGAATAAATTCAATACCTTCGCCATCTCACCATCCTTTGTAACCAGGTTCCCTTCCTCATTCTTTATGGGACCAATATGGTCTGTCCTCCCTCTTTTACTGTTTTTTTTTTTTTGCTCTCCTCCGCTATATGTCTTTTGTGTTCTATCTTAACTGCTCTAATTGCACCCTTACATTTCTTGTTGCATTCTTTGTAAAGTCTGAATGCTGAAGATTGTCCCCAAAGCCTTGTATTTTTTGAAGGCCTTCTCCTTTGCTTTTATATGCATTTTTACATTGGGGTTAAACCATCCAGGACTTCTGTTCGCTCTTTGATACTTGATCTAGGAGTTACACTAAAATAATGTGCATCACAGTGTATCTTCTGGATATAACATAATATCTACACAATGCACACACTGACATATAGGAATCAAAAGAGAAAAGGAGCAATCATTCCTCCCATCTAGAAAGGGGCGATAACTGGCCATATTGTTAAGACCAGGGCAATGTAGGTTCTAGATGGATTATCCAACTTGTTTCCCGTTGGAGTAATATCCTATTCCAATCACCACCTCTTATTACTTGGATGTACCTGATCTAATTAGAAATTTGATGTGAGGGAATTTCCCTGCGTGTACATATCTGACATGTCTGCCTAATGGGAGATCTGGAATAGATGTCTTCATACTTAAGATATGTCTATAGGCTCTTTTATGGAATTCTAGTTTAGTTTTGCCTACATAAAAGCATCCACATTGGCATGTCAAAAGATATACCACTCCGGCTGTCTTACAATTGGCATAATGAGAACATTGTAGAACATCGACCTAATACAAGTATGTAGATCAGAACTTCTGATTTTCTAATATCCAAGCTTGGTTCAGGTTGGTGACCCAAAAACATTATTCAACAAGTCTGTACTTTGGGACTCCAGGTGTCATTGTGTCATGGCTCTAGGACTCTCAGCTTGAAACAGTGATCTTAAGGGTCACCCAACACGTTACAATCTGACCATACAATCTGCACACATTCAACTTTGTAATATGAGGACCTACCTAATCTATCCAATCAGGCAGGCCCTTGTACTACCTAGTTGTTGTTGGAGCTAAAAGAGCTTGTACAATCAAATTGAAATGTGTGTGGTGAGCTTACGTCACAGCTGACCTGAAAACCTGGGCCTTCATTACCAGGTACTGAAAATAATATGGTAATTTTTCTTTGTGTCTGTTTTATGGAGTCCTCCCGAACACACTGTACAATCTCTTTGCAATGTTCTGCAGAAAGTCCATTAGATCAGCCAAGATAATTTATGGTACATTAGACTAGATGCCAGAACGAGTCTCTTAATAATTTCTGCACTGATTTAAAAGTTTGTATCATAATACTCCACAGCTCAAGAGCCCTCTGTAAGGCGCTGCAAAATCCTGGAGAGACGGACACAATATAGTTTTTTCCTGCTTTGTTGACCCAGAACTGATTAACTACTTTATCCCATTGCCAAAAGAGACTTCAAGTTGTAAATAGAACAGTGAAGTAATAGACTAAAGCAGTATTAAACCCAAGACCAAAAATCCATTATAATGCAAATTATTGCAAATGACAATCCTTAAATGTGGTGGCTGCAGGTCAAGCTGTCCAGCAAAAGTGGCAGTTAAAAAGTTGAGACAAATTATTTAAAATGGAACTAAAGCAAATCCTTTTTTGTTTCTCTACGCTCTCTCTCCATTAGATTCATATGGAATCGTGGCCTCTCCAGAGTTAAATATAATTTGATGACTCTCCCGAGGCTCCAGGGAGGCACAGGGTTACCAGACTATGAGACTTACTACAAAGCTGCTCTAATGACTTGTACTCTTGAGTGGTTCCCCCGTCCTTTCCAAAAGGCATCAGTAATGATTGAACAAGACCTGGCCCCTGTAGACTTGCGAGCCCTCCTCTGGGGTCACCATGGAGACCTATCACGCTTACCCTCTGCCTCACCACGAACTGTAGCAGCTCTTAAGTTATGGTACAAAAGAGGGTTATGCACAGTTCTATCCTTAGACCCTTCCCCTCTAACATCCCTTTTTGACAATTCCGCCTACCTTCAGGGCGTGGGGGTTCCTACGTTAGGCTCATTTCATTGCTCTACTTGGCCTCAGGCCCGCCCATTTATTAGACCCCGATTGGGAACCCCTGATGTCCCTGCAGGAACACGTGGCCGGCTCATCTCCCTCCACTTACCCTCCTTCGCTAAACAACTGTTCCTTTCATCCCAAATATACTGTCCACTTACTGAGTTTCAGAGGCTGTTCTCTCTGTGGGACTTTCCCAGACATCTACTCTCCTCCCTCTACGGTTTGATTCAAGCCCTTAGACATAATGACTTACCCTTGTACACTAGGATGTGGTCCGCAGATTTGGGAAGGGACATCTCGAGAGCGGATTGGCAGACTTAATTTCACTTTACGCACAAGTCAACCATCTCCTGCTACTCACAAGAAAATAATTTTAAGATTTTATCCCGATAGTACAGGGACCCAGCCACGTTACACAGAATCTTCCCATCCACCCCTGCCTCCTGCTGGTGCTGTGGTTCATCTTCTGGTACATACCTCCATGTCTGGTGCGAATGTGAGAGGATCTGTCCCTTTTGGAATCAGGTAATTCAAGTATATAGTAATGTATATAATTAACCCCTGATGCCATCTCCGGCGATTGCTCTTCTCTCTATCCTCCCCGGCTCTATGGCCTCACAAAAAAGAAACCTTCTCCTCTTCTTTCTCTCCGCAGCACAGCAACTCATCCCACTATATTGGAAAACCACCACTACCTCACCTTTGTCATTATGGGTTTGCACAATGAATGATATTATGAGAATGGAGGAAATGCTAGCACTAGATAATGATACCTTTGATAAATATAAGGCTTTATGGTTTATTTGGCTCCACTTTTCTTTCTCTGATAGCCTTACTAATATGCTCTCAACCCTTAGAAACACATCCTGACCGCAGCCTTGACTCAGGGCTTCTAGAAATGAATTTTCACTCTGGGTCCATTGTTACCTCTCCCTCCACTCCCTCCAGCAGATCCCTCCCTCTTTCTTTTCCTTTTCTCCTCTATTCTAACTAAACTTGTTTCCTACTTTTTTTTTTGTTTCCTCTCCCTTTTAATATAATACTGTTTTGTTTTCCTTTATTTCATTGTTATTTTTATTTTTTATTTCCCCTATGTAATGTGGAACAACTTTTTTCCCTACACTTGAATTATTATGACACCTGCCAAAATGCTTCCTGTCTTACTGTTCATTGACTCAAGGTCAGCTATAGGTGATAGCCACTGAGCTGCCTTGCTGTCCCTTTCTTCACTATTGGATGTCGTGCTTATGTTATTGGAATGTTGTTCTTATATAAATAAAAACATTTTCAACCCTAAAATGGAACTGAAGTTAAAAAAAAATTAAAAAGTGCAAGGCAGGCAGGGTCTTTATTGCAAAAGAAACATGCAATGTCTATTTTGCAATAAAACACACTTACTTGCTTGTTCACAGTCCCCAGTAGAATGTACACTGAGCTATGCATGCACAGCTCAGTTTACATTCCAGGCACATTGCACTTCACTGCACTTCTGTGCATGCATGGGAGTGATGTAATTTTGCACTGGCCAATCGGGACAACTGAAGACCAGCACCCAGAAGAAGTCATGGAGAAGGTGGCGGCACTAGCAAGAATTTGCGGACGTCAGAATGTATTTTTACCTGCTTTAATGCTGGCAGGGGTGCTTACAATGTCAGCTTTTATTCTTGAATGTAAAATCTTTATCCCAAAAAGAAAGAAACTGTTGCTGTAACTGCCTAAATAGTGCTAGCTGGAGTTCAGCTTTAATTTGTTAGTCAAGTCTATTTAAATCTGCTAGTCTAAAGCCTGGTACACACGTAGTGAAAGTGTGGCAGTTGTCTGTTCAACAAAACTTGGTCTAATGACTGACTTCTGTTGACCATTCAATCAGTGCTTGCAGCCAAAGCCTGCAAGTGCTGCTCAGTGCAGTCTGGCAGGGGGGAGAACCCCCTGTCAGAATACATTCGCACAGCGGAACACATTGGGGTTGTTTTACTAAAGGCAAGTAGGCTGTGTACTTTGCAAAGTGCAGTTGCACTCTGCAAGTGCAGTTGCTCCAGAGCTTAGTAAATGGGGTAAAGCTTTCCTTTGCAAAAGAATATCCAATTACATGCAAGGAAAATTTTTTAAAAAATGCATTTTTGCTTGCACATGATTGGATGATGGAGGTCAGCAGAGCGTCTGCTCATTTACTAAGCTCTGGAGCAACTGCCCTTTGCAAAGTGCACAGTCTGTTTGCCTTTAGTAAATCAACCCCATTGCATTGAATGAAAAAAAAAAACTGCATGTGTAATGCTGGCTCTGTCTCCAAAGGCCTAACGGTGACCTCCAGAAACTGCCCTTTGCAAAGTGCACAGTCTGTTTGCCTTTAGTAAATCAACCCCATTGCATTGAATGAAAAAAAAAAAAAAAACTGCATGTGTAATGCTGGCTCTGTCTCCAAAGGCCTAACGGTGACCTCCAGAATCACATCCTTCCTTGTAGAGGGGGTTACTAGGCATAGTGGTTGTAATGCAAGATAGAATAATTTGGCGCCAGTCACTTTTAGATGCGAACAGAAGAGATTTATTGTTTCTTAACAAGAACTGGGGGAGAGAGAGTTAGGGTCAAGACACCCTTAGGCAGATGCAATGGTATTTGGCAGATTCCGAGACAAATTAATAGGCAGACAGCTATACAGGTTGAGGGCCTTCCAGCCAGATACGACCACTGTATTTGTAGAACTGCTGTCTCCTATGGCAATTGAACTTGCAACAGTCAGTAGAGATCCTTACACGTAACTCACAGTAACTTGGTATAAATCTTCTACATCTCAGTGTCCCACTGTAGATATTCTATTACTAAGCTCCCAGTCTCTCACTAGACTTCAAGATCCCAGTCGTCACTGGATCCTCTGATACTGCTCTGGTACTTCTTTCAGGCTTCCATAAACCGGCCTCTGATAACAGGAGGGATGGTCCCTTAGTGGCGACTGCTTCCCTTTTACCTCTGGCCTTGATCCATAATCGCCGCTGGCAACCGGAATGATTGTTCCCCATGGCAACAACTTGGTTCCTGCTGAACCTCTGTAACTTGGTTGGACTCCAGGCCTGAAGTCCCAACCCCATCCTGCTTCTCCTACTCCTGGAAAAGCCTCAGGCAGCTTAGCAGCCAGGTACTCCCGGAATAGGCCTCAGGCTTCTGGCTTAGCAACCTGGAGCATTTTAACACACGTCCACCCAGACAGCCATCCAGGTGGCACAGAACAGTGATCACCTGACTCCTCCCAAATAAAAAGGGCTCTCCCAGCAGGCCAAGGAGCCAAATACCCCTGCACATTGACTGAGACAACCCATCCACTCATAGTCCGGCTTCGTTATGCCCTTGTCAATCCAATGTCACCGGCAAAAGTGCCACCCAGGGACAGAAGAGAGGTGCAGCAAACACAGATTTAGGGAACAAGTTAGTGGATCTTCTAACAATTAGCCAGGACACTTACCACCTGGCAGACTAAATTTGTGAGCAACCCTGCCTAAACACCAGGGTGCTACACGTGTATACCCAGCTTAACACAACCCTCTCGCCAGACTGACAAAGCTGCTTTCCAAAGGTTTCTCCATTTCTCCTCCCTCCACAGTGGGGACACCTTAAGACAAGAAGTGTGTTACTGGCTAAAGCCTAGTACACACGGGCCGAATGTCTGGTGACATCGGCCGGTTCAATAAAAAGTGAACGACATTCAGACCGTGTGTATGGCAGCCATTCTGTTTAGCCAGCTTCTTTTGAATGAGCATGCTGGAAAACCAGCATCCAACCACCTCCCGATCAGCGCTCCCAGCCAACGGCTGAGAGTATTGTCTGGAGTGTTCTGGCAGGGGGGCCGCTATAGCTCAGCGATGGGGATCGATACACTAACATCGGATTGTTAGTACCGTGGCTCTGACCAGAGCTGTCAGTTTTTTTTGTTTAACCCAGTGTGTTGAACTAAACACTCATGGTGTGTACTAGGCTTAAATCACCAAGTGAAAATAAAAGAGAAAATGCCTAATAAAAGAAAATAAATGCAGCCATCAAATCTAAGATTTGTTAAGCTGCAATATACAGTATTACATTTTTGTTTTTGGGGTTAATACCACTTTAAGCACCAGTTGTACTGACTATTTGAGATTTTGGGTTCAATGTTATGTTTGTATGCTGTTATAGTTTATCATGCTTTGGGGATGGGCAGACTGGAGGATACCTCCAAATTAGAGGGGCCTGTAAGCCATCCAGTGTGTTGGACTGAGTAGGTCCTATGGTCACCTGGTTTTTATTGCTGTCTCTGCCCTTGCAGGGGAGAGTCACTCTCTCTTTTTGTCCTGGTGATCATTGGTGATCATCACTGGGATGAGGGCAAGAGAAAATCCAACATATTGAGCTGCACCCAGAACATGAATAGAGTGGGAATCTCCCAGCTGTGAGTGTGACACTTGTTTTAATCATGATTGTCTTGTAGAAAATCTTCACTTTGTAGAGATTTCCTCTCATCACTTCCTGTTGTGGACTTCAGGAGAGAATATAAAGGGAGATCTCCTATAGGAAATGGAATGGCGAAAAAACCTGACAGGGATTTTGACCCTTGCTGTATCCAAAATTTTTAAATAGAGTTTTCACTTTTAAAGTGCCGGTTTACACTTGAGTGATGTCAGACATTGCATGTGATTCGCACCGCACTGCTGTGCAGATCACATGTGAATTATGTGCGATGCAAATTCCGCCATACAGATTGTATGGTTGAGTTTGCATCGCATTCGGACCAAAATCATGCAGGACCCTTTTCTTTGTGCGCACCAAAATCAGATCGCGTGGTGTTCGCACCCATGGGATCCGATTCCTGTCCGAATTCACAGATCGTGCTGCGATATGCAAACTGATCTGAGGGTGTCAATAACTTTCTATTGACACCTGAAGCGGTTCGCATAGGGCAGTGTAAACTGCCTGCGAGTTCTGAACTGGCACTAAGTGGTTGTAAACCTCTAAAATGAGTAATGAACAAAGCGTATGCTTGTACAGTGTGTACTTGCCTCTATCCAAATCACCAAGTGTTATTTCTGTCCTCTCATTTCCTTGATATCTGACAGTTTATGCCAACACCAGACAATCCCAAATGGCCCTTCCCCCAAGCCCCATCCCCCCCTCCCCCCCCCCGCCACACACATACACACACCTGCACACAAAAGGTGATTGTGTTTCCCTATGACACTGTGTAGAGGGAGGGGTGTCTATTCCACTCAGGTCTGAGATTACGCTCAGTTTTCCTCTCTGAGCTGTTTAGAATGTGACATTAGATCCCCACCCCCTGCCTTCTGGAGCCCAGAAATGCTGTGTAAACTGTGTGTTTTAGGAGGCTGTAAAGGAGAAAGTGCTATAGATAAACTGGTACAACTTTTGGAGGATTTGTTTCATCTCTGTGTATAACCTGAGGCCAGTCACATCACTGAGTATATGTAAGGGTTTAAAACCACTTTAAATTTACTATAAAAATGCATTTAAAGAAAAACGTGGAAAAATCTATTAAAAAGAATATAAGGAATGAATACAGGGAATAAATGTTTTTCTAGTGTAACTTTTTAAACTAAGTTTAGGGATATTCCTATAGATATTAAGATCATATGAATGTTTGCTTGATAATCCGAAAGTGATGCTTGCCTCTTTTTCACATTGTGCAGTAAAATATCTATTGGTGTGTGCATAAGCCTGGCTTGAAAACATAGAGATGAAGTGCCGTCAGTCAGCTCTGAACTGACGGATGAGGAGAGTCAGTCATGGCTGCCCTATGGCTCTGGTCGGATTGGTAGTACAGCGTTATCCAGTCACATATAATAGGGTTTTGCGTTTACCTCTCTTGACTCCAGTATGTGCGGCAGCCTGTTGCCGGGGGCCCTGGTAGAAGGTAATTCTCCGTGGCAGAACAGTGTGCTTCTTTCAAGACTCGACTTGGGACTCCAGGAAGATTAGGGCATAATAGGCCAGTTATGAGACACATTTTCCCTAGATAGGGAACCCGGGAACCCTCTTTGCGTCTGTCCCTTCTCATAACAGTCAGGCTCAGCTCTGCCTGATTAGAACTAGTGGGTTGAGGAATGTACTCATTTCCGTAGCACATTACCGCTGGAGCCTGTGCCCCTTCAGCTGAATTGGCACCATGAAATTCTGTAATGAGAATAAAGATAACAATGTTTAATATACTGTGTGTGTATAAATACAGTACCTTGGAAGTATTCACACCCCTTGAAATTCTCCACATTTTGTCATGTTACAACCAAAAATGTAAATGTATTTTATTGGGATTTTATGTGATAGACAAATACAAAGTGGCACATAATTGTGAAGTGGAAGAAAAATGATAAATAGTTTACAAATAAATATGTGAAAAGTGTGGCATGCATTTGTATTCAGCCCCCACTGAGTAAATAGTTTGTAGAACCACGTTTTGCTTCAATAACAGCTGCAAGTCTTTTTGGGTATGTCTCTACCAGCTTTGCACATGTAGAGAGTGACATTTTTGCCCATTCTTCTTTGCAAAATAGCTCAAGCTCTGTCAGATTGGATGGAGAGCATCTCTGTGAAAAGGATTTTTCAAGTCTTGCCACAGATTCTCAATTAGATTTAGGTCTGGACTTTGACTGGGCCATTCTAACACATGAATATGCTTTGACCTAAACCACTCCATTGTAGCTCTGGCTGTATGTTTGGGATCGTTGTGTGAACCTCCGCCCCAGTCTCAAGTCTTTTGCAGACTCTAACAGGTTTTCTTCTAAGATTGCCCTGTATTTGGCTCCATCCATCTTCCCATCAACTCCGACCAGCTTCCCTGTCCCTGCTGAAGAAAAGCATCCCCACAACATGATGCTGCCACCACCATGTTTCACGGCGGGGATGTTGTGTTCAAGGTGATGTGCAGTGTTTGTTTTCTGGGACACATAGCATTTTACTTTTAGGCCAAAAAGTTAAATTCTGGTCTCATCTGACCAGAGCACCTTCTCCCATGTGTCTACTGTGTCCCCCACATGGCTTCTCAGAAACTGCAAACGGGACTTCTTATGGCTTTCTTTCAACAATGGCTTTCTTCTTGCCACTCTTCCATAAAGGCCAGATTTGTGGAGTGCATGACTAATAGTTGTCCTGTGGACAGATTCTCTTCCTGAGCTGTGGATCTCTATAGCTTCTCCAGAGTTACCATGGACCTCTTGGATGCTTCACTGGTTAATGCTCTCCTTGCCCAGCCTGTCAGTTTAGGTGGACGGCCATGTCTTGGTAGGTTTGTTGTTGTGCCATACTCTTTTTCCATTTCCGGATGATGGGTTGAACAGTTCTCCATGAGATGTTCAAAGCTTTGGATATTTTTTTTATAATCTAACCCAGCTTTAAAGTTCTCCACAACTTTTTCCCCTGACCCGTCTGATGTGTTCCTTGGCCTTCATGATGCGGTTTGTTCACTAAGATTCTCTAACAAACCTCTGAGGGCTTCACAGAACAGTTGTATTTATACTGAGATTAAATTACACACAAGTGGACTCTATTTACTAATTAGGTGACTTCTGAAGGCAATTGGTTCCACTAGATTTTAGTTAGGGGTATCAGAGTAAAGGAGGGTGAATACAAATGCACGTCACACTTTTGACATATTTATTTGTAAAAAATGCTGAAAACCATTTATCATTTTCCTTCCACTTCACAATTATGTTGATCTATCACATGAAATCCCAATAAACTCCATTTACGTCTTTGGTTGTGACATGACACAATGTTGAAAATTTCAAGAGGTATAAATACTTTTTCAAGGCACTGTGTATAGGTATGTGTATACAATATATATATATATATATATATATATATATATATATATATATATATATATATATATAATGTGGTTTGGGATTCCCCTACTTAAATTATAATTAATATATGTACTATCTAGTATGTTCCTATAGTTAGCTAGTCTATTAAAGCTCTGATAACATTAATGGTGATCATATAACAACAATATTAGCTATAAAAACACAATGCTCAAAGAAGCAAAAGTCTTATATATTTACAAAGAAAGTAGAATACTAAAATAGAAAACTAATAGAATAATACAGAGCATATAAAACAAAAGAGCATAAATGATGCATTGCGTAAGTTCGTCTTTAGTTTTGTGCATCATAGTTGGAGCTCAAGGCGAAAGAGAGGCCATTCATCGATGGCCTTTGCATTTTTAAAGCACACTCAGACACAAACACCCTCTGCCCGCCCTGTGTAGTCCTCTGTCCAATGAGCTACAATCCATAAGCTATTAGGGGCTGGCCTTCCTAATCACCAGGAAGTATATTATTTCCCCAAACATCCTCCAGGAAGTATGTTGCTGTCCTCCACTAGGGGGCAGTGGAACCCTGTGATCAAAATGCCTTGACCCAGGTTAACATTTCAGTCTACTTCTTTGATCCTATTGCAGGCCAGTAAATCAGTAATTTTACTCTCCGCATAATCAGGAGGTCTGAGGTGAGGCCTTTTATTCTCATACTCCACCGCCAGGGAGTATGCGAGACTCCCCTTCCAGATGAAGATATGCACTCTTCCCCAGATAGCAAGCCATTAAGATGCAAGTTTGAAAATGACTTGCTAAGCTATTGCTAGACTTGTTAGGCTTCACAAGTTTGTTGCACAATTGCAGCAAGTCAGCATTGCATGACTACAGATCAACTTTCTTTGCAAACATTCTGCAAGTCTGTGGCAAGTTCTGGTTCAGTTATTTTGTGGAATAGTCATCCCACCACAGGGGTTACGGTGGCTGAATTTTCATGCTGTAGACTTGCAGAGTTTTTGCTGTAGACTCACCACCTCAACTTTGCTCTTGCTAGCGACTTGCCATGCAAATTTGCTACAAATTGGAAAAGTGTGAACTAGAACTTGTGCTTCAAGTGCTCTGCAAGTGTATAACCTGCCAATGAAATTGTGCAACAAGTTAACAGACTTACAATTCAACACTACCACAAATTTGTGGCAAGTTATCCTTGCTATCTGGGTCTGTTATACACTCTCTCTGCTGGGTAAACTTATTATCCTGGTATTCCAAGACGACCTCCAGCAGTCTCCAGGTGGCTTAGGTATAACCCGCTCTCAACAGTCCAGAAATATCTGATATTAAAAACCATGCTGTGCCTTCCAACAATATACATACATACTGTTTATTTCATTTTTGCTCCCAGTAGTAATTACATTTTATATGGACAGACAGATCACCTGTGAGCTAATACACAAGGGCCCTTAGCAAACTTGACCTACACACGGTGCTCTAATGCAGTGGTCGCCAACCAGTGGTCCGTGGACCAATGGTGGTACACAAGAAAATTTTGGTGGTCCCCAGTTGGCGCTCATTGATACACGATGCCTCCTCTGTAGTTTCGGCTCCTGTGAACTCAGAGGGAGCCACCAGAAGTAGTACAGAGAGCAGGAGGTGAAGAAGGAAGGGACTTCCAATGGCAGTGCTGATCACAGACTGTAGGAGGGAGCACGGAGTCCGAGCACATGGCTGGATAAAGAGGCGAGATCCAATGATAAATCTGTGTAAGGCAGCAGTGTGATGCAGAGTGGGGGGGGGGGGGTAGACTGTCCAGCTTTTTGTTAACAGAGCTCTGGGACACCATCTTTTGGCTTTGTAATGGCTGCTGCTCATATCTGGGAGTTTTGATGGAGATTTTTCATGACTGAGATCTTAAAGAGATATTGGTCATCAGTGTCTGACTCCACTCAAGAAGATTGTAAGCTTTGGGTCAAGCAGACATTTTTCACAGTTTTCATGTGTGATTGGAGCAGGGCTAGGCAAATCTCAGGAGCCAGGTAGCCAATGCTCCTTAAAAAATCCAGGTGGTGCTGGATTTTTGAGGTTTGGATAGGTCTACTGTCAACGTTGTTGCCTCCTAAAATAAAAAAATCCTGCTGGCTCATGGATTGGACAGACTGGTTGTGGAATTGCATAATAATTTGCCCAACCCTGGATTGGTAAACAAACCAGCCTCAGCAGTTCCAACAACCCCCATTGCTTGTAATTTCTCAGTAGTCCACAAACTGCATCGCGGAGTCCTGCCGGAAAAAGGGCTTTCTCTATTAAGGTGATCAGCATTAGATCATGCGGATGACTTAATCAGAACCTGTTAATTGCAATTAATCAGGATGACATTCTTCCCTTGTGTGCTAACAATGAGCGTTTTTCCTCCAGTGATCCGCACTCATCGAGGGGAGCTGAATACGCCAGCTGATTTGTAACAGTGTCTGTTCGACTTATACAATCAGCCTGCACCCTGTGTGCACTGAAAGTCAGCGCTGAGCCGCATTCAGAATGCAGAGATATATTAGAAAATCTCAGCATACTCCCTACAAATGCTACATCATTACAGTCTGTTACAATGTTCTTTTTTTTCCCCCAGCAACGCCACATTAGTTACTTTAATACCTCTTGCAATGTATATAATTAAAAGAACAATAAATATGTAAGCTGCAACTGCTTGTGAAAATGTTATGTGCCTGGCATGTCAGTGGCAGACATAGTAGCCAAAGGACCCTTGTGCGAGTACAATGTTTGTGCCCCCATTCAGCTACTGCTCAAGTACATTATTAACATTTTATAAATGGGTCTATAGGTCCCATAAGGACCTTGTGGAGCTTCAAAGTCTGCACAAATTTATATCTGCACAGGTTGCTTATAGGAGTGTACAAGTAATCCTCTCAGGTCAGTAGGGGGCCCCGGGTCCCACTGGCTCTTCTCTGAGGAATTGCAAGAGAGATCAGAGACATGATATGGCTCATTGCTGGGGGGCTGCGTACCATGAGGACCTACCAAAACGCTGCTTCACCAGCAGATAAAGGGGTTGATTTACTAAAAGCAAACAGACTGTGCACTTTGCAAAGTGCAGTTGCACTCTGCGAAAGCAGTTGCTCCAGAGCTTAGTAAATGAGCAAAAGCTCTACTGACTTCTATCATTCAATCATATGCAAGCAAAAATGCTGTTTTTTTTTAAATTTTCCTTGCATTTGATTGGGTATTCTTTGCAAAGTGAAGCTTTACCTCATTTACTAAGCACTGGAGCCTTTAGTAAATCCACCCATAATACTTTGAGTCCCCAAGGAAGAAAAGTTCTAGAGAAATATAAATTTAAAAAAATTCAAACTCTGTACTGTGTCACCCTATCATTTACTGTGCCTGTAATGTGCCCTCAACCCTCATCAGATCCTGTAATGTGCCCTTTACCCTCATCAGATCCTGTACTGTGTCCTCTACCATCATTAGATCCTGATTATCTTGTACTGCACCCTCTACCCTCATCAGATCCTGTAATGTGCCCTCTATCCCCATCAGATCCTGTAATGTGCCTTCTATCCCCACCAGATCCTGTATTGTGCCCCCTATCCTCATTAGATCCTGTAATGTGCCCTCTACCCTCATCAGATCCTGTAATGTGCCCTCTATCCCCACCAGATCCTGTATTGTGCCCCCTACCCTCATTAGATCCTGTAATGTGCCCTCTACCCTCATCAGATCCTGTAATGTGCCCTCTATCCCCACCAGATCCTGTAATGTGCCCTCTACCCTCATTAGATCCTGATCATCCTGTACTATGCCCTCTTCCTTCATCAGATCCTGTAGCGTGCCCCCTACACTCATTAAACCCTGTACTGTGCCCTGCACCCTCATCAGGACTTGTACTGCACCTTCTGTCAACATTAGATCCTGTACTGTGCCCTCTCCCCTCATCACATCCTGTATTTTTCCCTTTATCCTCAGCAAACCATGTATCAGCTTATCCTACATTGTACCTGTATTGTGCCCTGTACCTTCATCAGACCCAGTAACCTGCCAACTAACCATACACTGTACCTGTACTCTACCCTCATCAGATCCTCTACTGTGCCTTTTACCCTCATCTGATTCTATACCCTCTACCCTCATCAAACTATTTACTGTTCCATCTACCCTCATCAGACACTGTAATGTGCCCTCTTCCCTCATCAAATCCTGTAATGTGCCCTCTAACTTAATTAGACCTTGTACCTGGCCCTCTACCCTCATCAGACCCAGTACTGTGCCAGCTTACAATACACTGTACCTGTACTGTGCCAGCTTACAATACACTGTATTTGTACTGTGCCCTCAACCCTCATCAGATCCTTTATGTGCCAGCTTACTGTACACTGTACCTGTACTGTGCCAGCTTACAATACACTGTACCTGTACTGTGCCAGCTTACAATACACTGTATTTGTACTGTGCCCTCAACCCTCATCAGATCCTTTATGTGCCAGCTTACAATACACTGTACCAGTACTGTGGCAGCTTACAATACACTGTATTTGTAATGTGCCCGCAACCCTCATTATATCCTTTATGTGCCAGCTTACTATACACTGTACCTGTACTGTGACTTCTGCCCTCATCTGATCCTGTACTGTGCAAGTTTACCATACACGGGGTGGGGGGCGATGGTTAAATATATGGGGAGACACTGGGGACTGTTAGGGATAGGTTGTACAGGGCCCTATGATTTCTAATAGTGGCACAGTATTGGCCCCTGTTGGCTGCCCCTGCTAAGCCCCTCTATTTTTGAGTCACTGACTTGGATCAAGTATGCAGATAAGGACTTTTTTCTGACTCTCCTGATCTCTCTGGGTCAATGACTGAGAAAATATGAAAGCCAGAGGATGAAAATGGCAACCAGATAGCTGCCATTTTCAGAAATAGCAACCTTTGTATTTTTTCTCAGGCTTATTCCCTTTATAAGTGAATGGGCAGTGTTCTAGAGCACAGTAGATGGGTGAACAGAGCAAGGAACTTTTGAAATCATCTGAGCCTGACACCTTTTGCACACAGTGTCTTATGCATATGGATATAGAGTACCAGTTTTTTCAGTCCACAGTAGAGGGAAGTGTTATGATGCAGTAATGGGGTGCATGAGGGATGGGAGTGGTGCATCTCATAGCAACTAGTGTTGGCAGTGTTATAACCCATAGCAAAACGGGAAACCTCATAACAATTAAAATTCATCTGATCGTTCAGAATACACTTTTTGCTCTGCCTTAGTCCATCTACACTCTTTTTTTCTGTGCCAGCCCCCCCCCCCCCATATAAATTATTTTGTTAGTCCCGAGACATATACACAAATTACGAGGTCACCTTCTAACGAGCTTCCTGTCATCACTTCCTTCAAAAGAAAATTGCCACCGATTAGCGTTCAGGCTAGAGAACACACACATTGGTGATTAGCCATCTGAAACCATGAGTCATTAGTTTTCAATCTCTTTCAGTAAAACAGAAGAAGTGAACATCCTTTATTTGGCACCGACGTCAAGAGTGAAAAATAAGAATATGAGAGGGGAAAAAAAAAAAAAACGTGATTATGTGATTTGATCTATTTTTTGCAAGTATATCCATCATGCATTGGCACTGATGAGCAGTGGCAGGAGCTGAACAGCAGGGTGTGGTCCACACGCCAATGAATCTTCTTTGCTCTGAGCCAGAAAGCTAAGCAGTGTATGTAATAACTGCCTTGATTCAATTTTCTTTAAAGGGATGCTAGAATCTTTTTATTTATTTTTTATATATTGCACATGTAAAGGAGTTTGGGTTTGGCTTGATGTAAATGAACATGTCTTGTTTTAATCTTTTTAAAATCTTGGTTCTGAGTACAGCTTGTGTACAGGACACTGGGAGTGTGTCCTGGACAGCAGGTACATTTTCCCTTTATTTGGGTTGTGGTCCCTTTGAGGGGGGCAGTTGTGATGACATTGCTTTATTCAAGGGTTCCAACCCATGCAGGGTGAGTTGTTCGGGGCTGTTTGGCTAGAGAAAGGACTGATTTTCAGTATTCTCTGGTTTGATGGTCCGTATTAGGGACACAGGATTTCACAACCTTGAGGGTTTACAACCACTTTAACCACTTCAGCCCCGGAAGAATTTACCCCCTTCCCGACCAGGCCATTTTTTGCGATACGGCACTGCGTCAACAATTGCGCGGTCATGCGACGCTGTTCCCAAACACCTCTTCGGTTTTTCTTTTTTGCGCTATAAACAAAAAAAGACTGCCAATTTTGAAAAAAACACAATATTTTAAACTTTTTGCTATAATAAATATCCCACATTTAAAAAAAAAATTTAAAATTTCTTCCTCAGTTTAGGTCGATATATTTTCCTCTATATATTTTTGGTAAAAAAAATTGCAATAAGCGTATATTGATTGGTTTGTGCAAAAGTTATAGCATCTACAAAATAGGTGATAGATTTATGGCATTTTTATTTATTTATTTTTTACTAGTAATGGCGGCAATCTGGGATTTTTATTGTGACTGCGACATTGAGGCACACAGATCGGACACTTTTGACACTTTTTTGGGACCATTGACATTTATACAGCGATCAGAGCTAAAAATAGCCACTGATTACTGTATAAATGTCACTGGCAGGGAAGGGGTTAACAGTAGGGGGCTATCAAGGGGTCAAATATGTTCCCACAGCGTGTTCTAACTGTGGGGAGGGGCCTGCCTGGGGGAGAAGACTGATCGTTGTTCCTTTATTATAGGAACACACGATCGGTCTCCTCTCCCCCGCCTGAACGGGTATGTGTGTGTGTGTGTTTACACACATACATCCCTGTTCTGGCTCTGTCAGGAGCGATCACGGGTGCCCGGCGGACATCGCGGCGCCGTGCGCGTGCATCGCCTCCTCAGTGATGCGGCGGGCGTGCATCTCCTATACCCCTTAAAGCGGCCACCGTACAGCTACGGCAATTCGCGCAGGGGAGCCATTTTGCCGGCGGGCGGTCGGCAAGAGGTTAAAGAGTACTCACGTGATTGGTGGGAGGTCTGTAGAAGGTGGGGCTGCAGTAAGGGGATCTGTAGGAGGGTCTGAACTCATCAGTCGGAGGAGAGCATGCTTGGGACAACGGCCTGCCTTTATTTAATTCCATGGTGGGTTGTTTGTATTTGGGATTAAGGCTTTTGAGGTTAGTCATGGCAGCTGGCGGGGGGAAAAATGTCCTGCTAGGAGTTTTTGAGTAAAAAAAAATGTACATTTTTAGGGACCCATCCTGGGTACGGCTCCCGTTATTATGGTTGGTGGTACCTGCATGTAGTTGTTTGTCTCCAAGTCTGTGTTTGTTGCGGCTGGAGGCCTAAAATTTTCAGTGGTTACACAGGTACAAGTAGTTGATGCCCACAAGGACCCGGTGTCTCCTATTTTACTAGACTTTACTGGATGTTCATATGTTGTATCTGTTTATATATTGATATGTTTGTAAGTTAATTTATAATTGGTTGGTAAAGGACTACTATGGCCATTGTACTCCATTTTAAGTCTTGTGTGGTTATTCTTGTAGGTTAGTGGAGGAGTGGTGGTCTAGCAGTTTTGGGGAGCGCAAAGCATCTTTTTATACCCTAGTCATATAATTACAGGGCTAGTTCACCCAAAAGTGATGTTTTAGTTACAGATGGGCCTTGTGTGTTGAGTCAGCGACCTGGCTTCTTATATGTCTTTCACCTAGATCTCCCCGCTTATCTGTGTGTGTTTCACCTCATCCTGTTACATTTCTTATAATTTAAAATAAATACACAAATTCAGTAGGGATGGTGGAACACCTTATAATGGCCACAACAGATGTGCAACCCACAAAGGCAGGAGTCAATCATTAACAGTTATAGGTCTATGGTGGTCTCCAGCTCAAGACCCTCACCATGAACCCCAGTTAGGCTACCTTCCCCCTCAAAGGGGATGACCTCTCCAGCATAATAACAAGCTACATTTTGTCAGTATTTCCCTGGGAACTCCCTTAGGGGCTTGGAGTCAGCCCCTTTTTATGGTTGGTTTAGGGGGCGATTGACCTAGCAGAAAATGGTCGGGAAAAACTTTAACCCTTAAAGCCGGGTTACCTTTAGCTCTCAGTTTAACCTGAGGACACATCTAAACAAAAGGTTGTATCTAAAATGGCCACGTAAAGCAATATTGTAAAATATCATACCTCTACATAGTACAAGAGAGGTCAGAAATGGCTGCATTGCATGCCTTGTTTAGCCCATGTATGGCTTCCCAAGCGGAGGATAGTCTAGAAAGGCTGGGAGGGGTAATGAATTGACATAGCTGGTACACATTCAGAGGATAAGCCTGGCATGCTGACCATCAATCTGCTCCGGGAAAATCATACCTTTTGGCTAAGCTTTGCCCCTTCTGAAAAAGCTGGGAGTTCTGGGAGCAGTTCAGCAAGATTCCCATAGCTCTGCCCTGCCAGCAGTGAAAGGGTAAACTTTGTTATATCTGTCCATCCAGGGACAATGTTAATTTGCACGCCGCCTTCGTCTCTTTTGCTGCTCTCCCCTCTTCTCATTTCCTCTGCTTTCTCTCCCCTGTCTCCCTCAGCTGTCCCCGCAACAATTTTTATCTGGCAGGATGGAAAATGTCATTCTGTAATTGTGGCGGGCGAGTCGAGGGTTTTGCTGGGAATGAATAGCTGGCGGAAATGAAAAGGGGATCACTGTGAATTTGGAAATATCTCGCCACTGGGTCAGAATGTTGATATTGGGCTAGAGACCTTTAGTAGTTTGCAGCACACGCTGCGCCATCCGTATTGTTCAGTGATGGCAGAAACTTGGAGTATGCCCAGGTCAGCTGTCTGCAATGACCAGCAGGGTCTTATGCGTGTAATTTACAGCTTGGCTGAGTCTTAAAGGGTAACTTTAGACAATATGTAAAAGCCCTCAGTGTATGTCAAAGGAACTGTATACAATTATCAGGCTCCTCATGGACCTTTGGAACTGCACACTCATATCATATGATTCTGTGCCATGCGTGCTCCATAGCTGCACTGTGTGCAGAGAGAAATAAGTTCTTGGAATCAGGGAACACATGTAGGCACCTTCACAGGTGTGAATTCCAGAAGCAGCAATAGGAATTTAGCAACTGGCTAGCCAACTGCGTAAGATGAATTCCAGCAAAATTATTTACAGGTAGATTGTATTCTCAGATTAGTGTAAATAAACCTATACTTAGAGAAGTACAAAAGCTGCCATTATTGACCTATTTGTGAGCATTCCACTTCCCTGGCTGTCCCAATCCTAAGTTTTATCCAAGTTACAGAACTGGAACAAACATGCAGCCAGTGACGTCATACCTCCTGATCCGCTTACTTGTTCTGGGCCAGTATCTCAGAAAGTATTGGATCCCTTGGATCTGCATAACACCTAGTCAGTTGTGTATTTTTATGCATTTTCTTAGTACAGGTTGCCTTTAATAACAGGACCTGTTCTTCTCTGCTCCACATAATGTTGGTTAAAAGCAGGACCTGTATATTTCTGCAGCACAGAAATGGTTAAGGGCAGGGCCTGTACATTTTCAGCACAGCAGTGGTTATGTACAGGGCCTATATACAGTATCTCACAAAAGTGTGTACACCCCTCACATTTTTTATAAATATTTTATTATAACTTTTCATGTGACAACACTGAAGAAATGACACTTTGCTACAATGTAAAGTAGTGAGTGTACAGCTTGTATAACAGTGTAAATTTGCTGTCCCCTCAGCCATTAATGTCTAAACCGCTGGCAACAAAAGTGAGTACACCCCTAAGTGAAAATGTCCAAATTGGGCCCAATTAGCCATTTTCCCTCCCCGGTGTCATATGACTCGTTAGTGTTACAAGGTCTCAGGTGTGAATGGGGAGCAGGTGTGTTAAATTTGGTGTTACCGCTCTCACTCTCTCATACTGGTCACTGGAAGTTAAACATGGCACCTCATGGCAAAAAACTCTCTGAGGATCTGAAAAAAAAATTGTTGCTCTACATAAAGATGGCCTAGGCTATAAGAAGATCGCCAAGACCCTGAAACTGAGCTGCAGCACGGTGGCCAGGACAATACAGCGGTTTAACAGGACAGGTTCCACTCAGACCAGGCCTCGCCATGGTCGACCAAAGAAGTTGAGTGCGCATGCTCAGCGTCATATCCAGAGGTTATCTGTGGGAAATAGACGAATGAGTGCTGCCAGCATTGCTGCAGAGTTTGAAGGAGTGGGGGGTCAGCCTGTCAGTGCTCTGACCACCATGCGCCGCACACTGCATCAAATTGGTCTGCATGGCTGTCGTCCCAGAAGGAAGCTTCTTCTAAAGATGATGCACAAAAAAAACCACAAACAGTTTGCTGAAGACAAGCAGACTAAGGACATTGATTACTGGAACCATGTCCTGTGGTTTTATGAGACCAAGATAAACTTATTTGGTTCAGATGATGTCGAGCGTGTGTGACAGCAACCAGGTGAGGAGAACAAAGACAAGTGTGTCTTGCCTACAGTCAAGCATGGTGGTGGGAGTGTCATGGTCTGGGGCTGCATGAGAGCTGCCGGCACTGGGGAGCTACGGTTCATTGAGGGAACCCAGGTCTCTAACATCCACCAGCTCCGTGATGTCGTCATGGAGGAGTGGAAGAGGACTCCAGTGGCAACCTGTGACGCTCTGGTGAACTCCATGCCCAAGAGGGTTAAGGCAGTGCTAATAATGGTGGCCACACAAAATATTGACACTTTGGGCCCAATTTGGACATTTTCACTTAGGGGTGTACTCACTTTTGTTGCCAGCGGTTTAGACATTAATGGCTGTGTGTTGAGTTATTTTTAGGGGACAGCAAATTTACACTGTTATACAAGCATATATATATATATATATATATATATACACACACACAGTATCTCACAAAAGTGAGTATGCCCCTCACATAAAAAAATAAAAAATTAAATGATATCTTTTCATGTGAAAACACTGAAGAAATGACACTTTGCTACAATGTAAATTAGTGAGTGTACAGCTTGTATAAAAGTGTAAATTTTCTGTCCCATCGAAATAACTCAACACACAGCCATTAATATCTAAACCGCTGGCAAGAAAAGTGAGTACCAAATTGGGCCCCCAGTGTCAATATTTTGTGTGGCTACCATTATTTTCTAGCACTGACTTAACCCTCTTGGGCATGGAGTTCACCAGAGCTTCACAGGTTGCCACTGGAGTCCTCTCCACTCTTCCACTCCTCGATGACGACATCACGGAGCTGGTGGATGTTAGAGACGTTGCACTCCTCCACCTTCCATTTGAGGTCGCCCCGCAGATGCTCAATAGGGTTTAGGTCTGGAGACATGCTTGGCCAGTCCATCACCTTTACCCTCATCTTCTTTAGCAAGGCTGTGGTCGTCTTGGAGGTGTGTTTGGGATCGTTATCATGTTGGAATACTGCTCTGCGGCACAGTCTCTGAAGGGAGTGGGATCATGCTCTGCTTCAGTATGTCAAAGTACATGTTGGCATTCATGGTTCTTTAAATGAACTGTAGCTCCCCAGTGCCGGCAGCACTCATGCAGCCCCAGATCATGACACTCCCCCCTCCATGCGTGACTGTAGGCAAGACAAACTTGTCTTTGTACGCCTCACCTGGTTTCCGCCACACACACTTGACACCATCTGAACCAAATAAGTTTATCTTGGTCTCATCAGACCACAGGACATGGTTGCAGTAATCCATGTCCTTAGTCTGCTTGTCTTCAGCAAACTGAATGCGGGCTTTCTTGTGCATCATCTTTAGAAGAGGCTTCCTTCTGGGTGACAGCCATGCAGACCAATTTGATGCAGTGTGCAGCGTATGGTCTGAGCACTGACAGGCTGACCCCCCACCCCTTCAACCTCTGCAGCAATGCTGGCAGCACTCATACATCTATTTCCCAAAGACAACCTCTGCCTCTGACACTGAACACATGCATTCAACTCTTTTTGTTGACCATGGCGGGGCTTGTTCTGAGTGGAACCTGTCCTGTTAAACCACTGTATGGTTTTGGCCACCGTGCTGCAGCTCAGTTTCAGGGTCTTGGCAATCTTCTTATAGCCTAGGCCATCTTTATGTAGAGCAACAATTATTTTCTTTCAGATCCTCAGAGAGTTCTTTGCCATGAGGTGCCATGTTGAACTTCCAGTGGCCAGTATGAGAGCGTGAGAGTGATAACACCAAATTTAACACACCTGCTCCTTATTCACACCTGAGACCTTGTAACACTAACAAGTCACATGACACTGGGGAGGGAAAATGGCTAATTGGGCCCAATTTGGACATTTTCACTTAGGGGTTTACTCACTTTTGTTGCCAGCAGTTTATACATTTAGACAGTTTAGACATTAATGGCTGTGTGTTGAGTTATTTTGAGGGGACAGCAAATTTACACTGTTGTACAAGCTGTACACTCACTAATTTACATTGTAGCAAAGTGTCATTTCTTTAGTGTTCTCACATGAAAAGATATAATAAAATATTTACAAAAATGTGAAAATCTCCAGCGAAGTGATGGCTAAGGACTGTATAAGGTGCTGTATATCCAGCACATTAATGGTTAAGGGCATGACCTGTATTGCAGTGTGGCAATAGTTAAGGGCAGAGCCACTACATTTCCAGCACAGCAACCATGGTTATATTTCTTTGGCACAGTAATGTTTAAGGGCAAGACCTGGATGTCTTCAGCACAGCTGGTTAAGGGAAAAACCTGTATATTTACATCACAGCTATGGTTAAGGGAGAGGCCAGTCAATCTCACAAGCTCAGCAATAGTTAAGGGCAGGGCATGTATATTTCCAGCAAAGTGACAGCTAAGCCTGGGTTCACACTGCCCACAACTTCGGCATGACTTGCATGTGACTTCTTTAACAGAAGTCAATGCAAGTCATACCAAAAGTAGTGCAGGAACCTTTTTTAAGTCAGAGCGATGCAAGTTACACTGATTAGAATGGTTCCATTGCACTGAATGGGGTCCGACTTCTGATGCGACGAGGACTCGGAGTGATTGTCACATCAGTGCGAACCGGGCCTAAGGGAGGAATTGTGCTGTCATGGTTAACAGGAGTACCTGTATATCTCCCCAGCACAGTAATGCTAAGGACAGGGCCTGTATATCTCTCCAGCACAGTGAAGAGTAAGTGTGGACTTTTATATAACTCCAGCACCATGATGGTTGCACGCAGGGCCTGAATATCTTCCCAGCACAGTGATGGTAAGGGCAAAATGGCAGTTAAGGGTCTGTGTTCATCTGTCCAGCACAGTGATTGTTAAGGATAAACTTAAACCACCCAAGAGAGCTTTGAGATGAACAGTTCTATTCCCAATAAGGGGAATGCCAGCGGAAGGTTAATCCTAAACTACAAAACGAATTGAAGTCTCCTGGGTAGTTCAGGCATGCCTGTCTCCAGCACAGCGATAGTTAAGGACAGGGCCTGTTCAGTTCCCAGTTATATTTTGATTAGCTGAGCAGAAGCGCCGAGCCTTGGCCCGGTTTCTATGGTGATCTCCAGTACCTATTCACATTATTTCCCTCTAGATGCGACTGCCTGTCTTTAACATTACAAACGTTTTGTGCTGTCAGAGCAAGGGGCTTCTGTCTGGGAAATACTGCCACACTGTTCATCGATCCACCATAGCCTCTTCTCTTTAGTCCAGAGAGTTGGCCTTTGTGGAGACATCTGGGAGACAAGGAGTTAAATGAGAGCCGGAGTGACATTACAGTATGTGGGGGCAGCTGATGTAGATAATGAGTGGGTGGGAGGGGGATTCTGGTGTCTTCTCCTCCAGGCTTGCTGCAGGTTGCAAAAAAATGTGCAAGATGACAGAGCCTTTAAAGTGCTTCATCCACCATCACTGCCACCGTGACCCAAAAACTCAAAGCTCTGAAAGGGTTGGGTTTGTAGCATCTCTATGCCACTATCCTGCTACTCCCAAATGCAGTTTATCCAAAAATAGTTAATTTCGCATTTCTACATGTAGTTGATTGTGGGATCTGCAGGACAACAATGGCTTCAGACTGGATCAGCCAGTTTACACTCAATGGCAGTAACACAATCCCAATGTGATTCTTAGATGGTCCTTCCCAGAGATTTTCCAACTTGTTGCATTCACTTTAATCAAACTTCCCAATCATTCCTTTTTAATAGATATTAACTCTGTGTGGTCCCCTTCGGTTAGTTGGAACACAAATGGGAAAATGACCCCACCTCTTGTTCTCCAGGAGTTGTCTGCCCAGCGACTTCAATACATTTTCAAGGGATAATATACTAATTCCAGCCCTAACCTCCTACTGCCAACACCATAACATCCTAGCACCCGAAACCTACAGCCCTATACCTCTACCTTAAAATTCCAACCCTAAAGTCCCAAAGCCCTAACTAAAACACTCTACAGCCCAAGCCCCACAGTTCCTACTCTAAACTTCAAAAGCCCTAAACCTAATGCCAGCTCTAAATTGCTAACTGTTACCCATAAGCCTAAACAACCCTAAAGGCCTAATGTTAAAAAAACCCTAACCCAGCCCTAAACGTAATGTCAACCCTAAAACCCTAACTTTTACCCATGATCCTAAAGGTCTCATGCTAAGAAAAAACCCTAACCCTTAACTATAACTCTAAACAACTGTAAAGGGTAACACTAAACCCCTAACTTTAAACCTAAAGCCCAAACCATTAACCCTCAAAACACCTTAAAACACAATATCATGCAGAACATGTCATCAAAGAAGTACTGGTTTTATGTACTCTAAAAGGCCAAATCCATACAGCACAAGAGGTGTGTGGCAAATCTTTTCAGTGCCTGCCAAGCACTCCTCAAATGTCTGGTAGGAAAGGGGTGACCCAAGCTGGCTTGCTGAATCACGGATCTGATTGTTTTAGACAGAATTAACAATGACTGCGAAAGCTGTTTATTTCTCCATTTTTGATTTGCAGTGGCTTGTTCAGCACAGTGTCTCTATGTGGCAGGGATCATCTTGGTCAGAGCTGTCCCCTGATGACTGGCAGGGGAGATATTCTATTCTATGTATGAATACCTTGTGTGCAGAACCCCCCCAAGCCCCCCCCCAATACTTACCCGAGCCACATCTCGATCCAGCGATGTGCACAAGAGCAGCAGCTCTCCCGGGTCTCTTCCACCTCATAGGCTGAGACAGTCACTGGCTCCCACTACTGTCAGTCACAGCCAGTGAGCCAATGAGGAGAGCACGGGGCGGGGCAGAACACTCTGTGTGAATAGATACACAGAGCAGCAGCTCAGGAGCAAGCCTGCTCGGGTGCCCCCATAGCAAGCTACTTGCTATGGGGGCACTCTGCAAGAAAGGGGGGCAAGGAGTGCTGGCGGGGGCCCGAGAATAGAAGGATCGGGGCTGCTCTGTGCAAAAAAAACTGCACAGACTAAAAAAGTATGACATGTTTGTTTAAAAAAAATCTGCCTTTAATATTACTTTAAGAAGCAGCAGGAAAGGTGGAAGAAGCACAGATCCACAAAATAACTGAACCAGAAGCAGTGAGATTCTTGCAGTACAGCTTTCTCTCCAGCAAGGAAAACGGTGAGCAGCGGAGTAGTCACTTCACTAATTCTCATTAGACTAGCAGTCAGAGGCAGCAGTGCCTTAGATGATCTCATAGTGCATATGTACCATCCGGACACAGGAGTGCATTGTTTTTTTCAGAAGGGAACCAAGTCAAAAGTTACATTTGTAGGGTACTGCTTAAAGTGTTACTAAACCCACAGCCGTAAAATCAGTCTATATACAGTGCCTTATAAAAGTATTCATACCCCTTTGCAATTTTCCACATTTTGTCATGTTACAACCAAAAATGTAAATCTATTTTATTGGAATTTTATGTGATAGATTTGTATTCAGCCCCCCCAGTCAACACTTTGTAGAACCACCTTTTGCTTCAATTACGGCTGCAAGTCTTTTTGGGGATGTCTCTGCCAGCTTTGCACATCTAGAGAGTGAAATTGTTGCCCATTCTTCTTTGCAAAATAGCCCAAGCTCTGTCAGATTGGATGGAGAACATCTGTGAACAGAAATTTTCAAGTCTTGCCACAGATTCTCAATTGGATTTAGGTCTGGACTTTGACTGGGCCATTCTAATACATAATACATGAAATACATGTCTCATGAGGCATTATAAAACTCTGGCATTCATAGGCATGATGGGAATTGTAGTTCCTGAACAGCATGACACTGCAACCACCATGTTTCATGGTGAGGATGGTGTATTTAGGGTGATGTGCAGTATTAGTTTCCGCCACACATAGCATTTTGCTTTTAGGCCAAAAAGTAAAATTTTGGTCTCATCTGAGCAGAGCACCTTTTTCCACATGTTTGCTGTGTAACCCACATGTCTTCTCGCAAACTGCAAATGGGACTTCTTATGGCTTTCTTTCAACATTGGCTTTCTTCTTGCCACTCTTCCATAAAGGCCAGATTTTTGGAGTGCATGACTAATAGTTGTCCTGTGGATAGATTCTCCCACCAGAGCTGTGGATCTCTGCAGCTCCTCCAGAGTTACCATGGGCCTCTTGGCTGCTTCTCTAATTAATACTCTCCTGGCCTGTCAGTTTAGGTGGACAGCCATGTCTTGGTAGGTTTGCAGTTGTGCCATACTCTTTCCATTTTCAGATGATAGATTGAACAGTGCTCTGTGAGATGTTCAAAGCTTGGGAATTTTTTTTATAACATAACCCTGCTTTAAACTTCTCCCCAACTTTATCCCTGACCTGTCTGGTGTGCTTCTTGGCCTTCATGATGCAGTTTGTTCACCAAAGGCTCATATACACTATAAGAAAATCAAACAAACCTTTTCATCCAAAGAATTTTTGTATGATTTTTGTATACAACTTTCGACAGCCAATTCCAAATACAAAAAAATCTTCGTACGGGAAGAGAATGGACGATTTTCGTTTTAATGTTTACCATTTTCATCCAAAAAAAAACAGAAAAGAAAGACTGCGCATGATCAGAAACAATAAACAATAAAAAAAGCCTTTGTCGTATGAGAATATTCCGATTTGCTATGAAACATCGAGAAATCGAGAAAAAACAGACAAACATTCTCCAGATTTTCTTATAGTGTGTACCCCACTTAAGGATCTCTAACAAACCTCTGAGGGCTTCACAGAACACCTGTATTTATACGGAGATTAAATTACACACAGGTGGACTCTATTTACTAATTATGTGACTTCTGAAGGCAATTGGTTCCACTAGATTTTAGTTAAGGGTATTAGAGTAAGCCCTGGTTCACAGTGGTGCGATTTGACATGCAAATTGACATGTCAAATCGCATGTCAAATTGGCAGCAATTGCCGGCAATGGCACCATCCTAATCGGTGCGACGCCTCACCGATTTCAAAAAGTAGTTTCTGTACTACTTTTTGCGATTTCGGGGTGCGATTTCCATTGAGATCTGTGCAAAAACTCGCACAGATGTCTGTAAAAAACTGCAGCTGAAATCGGGACTGACATGCGGGAGTGAAAGCGGCTTCATTCCCGCAGCTCAGTGTGAACCCGGGCTAAGGCTGGATTCACACCTATGTATTTTTAATGCTTTTTGCATTTTGCAGCTTTGCACTACAGAACATGTTCCATAGGAAACCATGTTAGATGGACTGTAGTGCAAATCTGCAAAATGCAAAAAGCACTAAAACTGCATAGGTGTGAATCCAGCCTAAAGAGGGCTGAATACAAATGCACTCCACAATTTTCAGATATTTATTCGTAAAAAAATGTAAAAACCATTTATCATTTTCCTTCCACTTCACAATTATGTGCCACTTTGTGTTGGTCTATCATATAAAATCCCAATAAAATACATTTACATTTTTTGCTGTAACATGACAAAATGTGGAAAATTTCAATGGGTATGAATACTTTTTCAAGGCACTGTATGCAGTAAAGCAAACTTATTATACTCACTGTGGAACCTAAGGGATTAATCCTCCGCATTGTGTAAAAAGGCTGATCCTGTCTTCTCTGATGCTCCCCTTCTTTTACTGTCCCCAATCTATCTCCTGGTAGTACGGAGCTTTGGAGGCACTCTGCACATGCTCATTTTGGTGTGCATTGCTAGAGATCTTTTATTTTTTTTTTGGAGGGGAGGATGCATGTGATTGGCACAGGGTCAGGGGTCATGCAGCCTCTTAAGACTGTCAGAGTAGAATGAGAATGAAAACTCCACCTACAGACTTTTAACCAGACACTGATAGAAGTCACAAGACTGCTATATACTGCTGTGATGATGAAAGGTATTTAGCCATTTATTTTTTACTAAAATAGATGTATTTCCATGTTCTGTGTACTGTGGGAGACCAGATATAGTGAATACAGAGTCCTGGGTTTAGTAACACTTTAAGTACAATTAAGATTTTGATATTCTCCAATATAGCAGATCTTTACTTTTTTTTAAATTCAGGTCCACTTTACCTTTAATGCCTTGGGGTCTGCTTTATGCCTTGGGGAATTATAGCGGCGCTGCCCAAAGTGAAACAGGTGCTGACTGCTGTTTGTATTCTGTTTCTGAGTAATAGCAGTCTTACGATACTGGTCTAATATGAAATGAGGTGTTCTATTATAATGTATTGTAGCAGGGTCTCCCATTCTGGTAGCCCCAGTAGCTATACAAACTGTTTGTATTTTGTAAAATGTGTTTGCTCGGTGTATCCTCTGGTTCCTTCACGCTTCAGCTGTCTCCTGTTATGTGAAATATATTAAAGAGCTATTAAACCAAAAACCAAAAATGTAATATATTGCAGCTTACCAATCAATAGATGTGGTGGCTGCATCGGTTTTCTTTTCTTTCTTTCTGGCTTTTTTCCATTTGTTTTCACCTGGGGATCTGGCCAGTAACACACCTTCTGTATTAGCGAGATACAGTTCTGGAGGACTGAGAATAGGAGGCACAGCAGACAGCACCATTGTCAGTTTTTGGGGGGGGAGGGGAGGGGAGTGTAAATGTATTAGCTGATTTAGATACACTAACAATTGGAAGCCAAACTCCAGCTCACACCTTATAATCCATTGCAACAAACTGTTTTTTCCTTTTGAAATAAAGGTTTTACATGCATAAATAAAAGCTGATCATTGTAATCATCCCTGCCAGTGTTAAATAGTTTGCCTCATCATTGTGTAAACTGGTACATTCTGCGGGAGAGCTTGTGCTTTTGAAAAACAGACTTGCTGATGAAAATGGCAAAAAAAAGTCTAAAAAATGGAAACTAATGCAGCCATCACATCTAAGAATTGGTAAGCTGCAATATAATAAAATGTTTGCTTTTGGGTTTAATACTCCTCTTACTAGCCCGAGTGATCCAATAAAGTAAAAAGCACAGTGGTTGTCTTGCTTTACAGGAACAATGAAGAGAGTATTGTCTACAGGAAGAAAATAGGGTGGCATGGGAAGGCAGGAGAGGGGGAAGAGGGCCCATTATTATTATTATTATTATTATTATTATTATACAGGATTTATATAGCGCCAACCGTTTGCGCAGCGCTTTACAACATGAGGGCAGACAGTACAATTACAATACAAATCAATACAGGAGGTATCAGAGGGTCCTGCTTGTTAGAGCTTACAATCTAGAAGGAAGGGTCAAGTGGAAACAAAAGGTAATAACTGTGAGGGATGAGCTAATGGAGAAAATGAAAAAACAGTTGTTGTTAGGTGTGGGTAGGGTTGGCTTCTCTGAAGAGAAGGGCTTTCAGGGATCGTCTAAAAGCTAATAAAGTAGGAGATAAGCGGACAGATTGGGGTAGGGCATTCCATAGGATTAGAGAGGCTTTGGAAAAGTCCTGGAGGCGAGCATGTGAGGAGGTGATGAGGGAGCTAGAGAGCAGAAGGTCTTGAGAGGAAGGAAGATAACGAGTAGGTTGATATTTAGAGACTAGGCTAGTGATGTAGCTGGGAGCTAAATTGTGGATGGCTTTGTACGTAGTTGTTAGTATTTTGAATTTAATTCTTTGGCCGAACGGAAGCCAGTGGAGGAATTGACAGAGAGGGGTAGCAGAGACAGAGCGATTGGTAAGGTGAATGAGTCTGGCAGCAGCATTCATGATGGATTGAAGAGGTGATAGACTATGTAGAGGAAAGCCGATGAGAAGGGAGTTGCAGTATTCGAGGCGAGAGATGACCAGCGAGTGAATTAAGTGCTTTGTTGTGTCATTGGTTAGACAGGGGCGTATTTTGGAGATGTTGCGGAGGTTGAGGCGGCAGGATTTGGATAGTGATTGGACGTGGTGCTTAAAGGAGAGTTCAGAGTCCAGGACTACACCTAGAACCTTGGCATGTGGGGATGGGCTTATAGTTGTGCCATCAATTTCGACAGAGTGATCAGGGGAAGGGACATATGGGGGAGGAAAAATTATAAGTTTGGTTTTGGATAGATTGAGTTTGAGGAAGTGGTGTGACATCCAGACTGATATATCTGATAGTAAATTAGTGATACGTGAGGAGACAGAGGGAGTGAGCTGAGGGGTAGAGAAATAGATTTGGGTGTCGTCAGCGTAGAGGTGGTATTGGAAGCCATAGGAAGCTGACCCAAGGAGGAGGTGTAGATTGAAAATAGGAGAGGTCCAAGAACAGAACCCTGGGGGACCCCAACTCAGAAACGCTAAAGGTGCGGTTGGATAAGTAGGAAAAGAACCAGCGAGGAGTACAGTCACGGAGACCAAAGGCATGGAGTTTTTTGAGGAGGAGGGGGTGGTCAACCGTATCAAAGGCAGTAGAGAGGTCAAGGAGTAGGAGTACAGAATAGTGTTGATTGGTTTTGGTCATTAGTAGATCGTTTGTTAGTTTTAGGAGAGCAGTTTCTGTGGAGTGTTGAGGACGAAATGCAGACTGAAGGGGATCAAGAAGGCTATTATCAGGGAGGTGGACGCTCAGTGGGTTGTAGACCAGACGTTCGAGGAGTTTGGATAAGAAGGGGAGCAAGGAGATGGGGCGTAGGTTGTTAAGACTGGATGGGTCCAGTGAGGGCTTTTTAACCATGTTTGGATCTGCGCATCCATACTTTTAGCCCCCGTATACAGCTGAGCATTCTTGCGCGTGTTTTTGCATCTAATGCCGCGTACACACGGTCGGACTTTCCGGCATACTTGGTCCGGCGGACCAGAGTGTGCCGGACAATCCGCCTGTGTGTGGGCGCTGGCGGACTTTTCCGGCGGACTTTTTCCCAAAAGCCCGCCGGACCTAGATTTGAAGAAAGTTTTAAATCTTTCCGCCGGACTCAGTTTCGGGCGGAAGGTCCGCTCGTGTGTGTGCTGGTCCGACGGAAAGCCCGCTTCTGTGTATGCTGGTCCGACGGACCAGATACGACACGAGGGCAGGGTATTGCATCTCGCACTCGCTGCAATAGGAAAAACAAATTTTCCTATTGCGGCGAGCGCGGGGCATACCAGGCCCTTAGGTCTGGTATGGATTATAAAGGGAACCCCCTACGCCGAAAAAACGGCGCGGGGTCCCCCCTAAAATCCATACCAGACCCCGATCCGAGCACGCAGCCTGGCCGGTCAGGAAAGGGGGTGGGGACGAGCGAGCGCCCCCCCCCTCCTGAACCGTACCAGGCCACATGCCCTCAACATGGGGGGTGGGTGCTTTGGGGGAGGGGGGCCGCCCTGCGGGCCCCCCCCCTCCCCAAAGCACCTTGTCCCCATGTTGATGAGGACAAGGGCCTCTTCCCGACAACCCTGGCCGTTGGTTGTCGGGGTCTGCGGGCGGGGGCTTATCGGAATCTGGGAGCCCCCTTTAATAAGGGGGCCCCCCAGATCCCGGCCCCCCACCCTATGTGAATGAGTATGGGGTACATGGTACCCCTACCCATTCACCTAGGGAAAAAGTGTAAGTAATAAAACACACTACACAGGTTTTTTAAATATTTTATTAAACAGCTCCGGGGGGGGGATCTTCCTCCGGCTTCGGGGGTCTTCTTCCGGCTTCGGGGGTCCCTCCGCTTCATCTTCTCCCGGCATCCGGTTGGTTCTTCTCCGCTCTCATCTCTCCAGTTCTTCGGCCGGCTCCTCTGCTGTCTTCAGGTAGCTCTCTTGCCAGCAGAGGTCCGGACTTCTTGTCTTCTTCTCTTCTCCAGATGTTGACACGACGCTCTCTCCGGCTGGACTGCTCTCCGAGGGCTGCGTTGTGACTTATATAGGCGGAGACCCCGCACCCTTTTGATGTCACAGTCCCTGGGCATGCTGGGACTGTGACGTTTTAGGGGGCGTGGTCACCATCACCCAGTGACCACGCCCCCTAAAACGTCACAGTCCCAGCATGCCCAGGGACTGTGACATCAAAAGGGGGCGGGGTCTCCGCCTATATAAGTCACAACGCAGCCCTCGGAGAGCAGTCCAGCCGGAGAGAGCGTCGTGTCAACATCTGGAGAAGAGAAGAAGACAAGAAGTCCGGACCTCTGCTGGCAAGAGAGCTACCTGAAGACAGCAGAGGAGCCGGCCGAAGAACTGGAGAGATGAGAGCGGAGAAGAACCAACCGGATGCCGGGAGAAGATGAAGCGGAGGGACCCCCGAAGCCGGAAGAAGACCCCCGAAGCCGGAGGAAGATCCCCCCCCCGGAGCTGTTTAATAAAATATTTTAAAAACCTGTGTAGTGTGTTTTATTACTTACACTTTTTCCCTAGGTGAATGGGTAGGGGTACCATGTACCCCATACTCATTCACATAGGGTGGGGGGCCGGGATCTGGGGGCCCCCTTATTAAAGGGGGCTCCCAGATTCCGATAAGCCCCCGCCCGCAGACCCCGACAACCAACGGCCAGGGTTGTCGGGAAGAGGCCCTTGTCCTCATCAACATGGGGACAAGGTGCTTTGGGGTGGGGGGGGGCCCGCAGGGCGGCCCCCCTCCCCCAAAGCACCCACCCCCCATGTTGAGGGCATGTGGCCTGGTACGGTTCAGGAGGGGGGGGGCGCTCGCTCGTCCCCACCCCCTTTCCTGACCGGCCAGGCTGCGTGCTCGGATCGGGGTCTGGTATGGATTTTAGGGGGGACCCCGCGCCGTTTTTTCGGCGTAGGGGGTTCCCTTTATAATCCATACCAGACCTAAGGGCCTGGTATGCCCCGCGACGGGGCTCGCAAGGTGTCAATCTCGCCGATAAAAGCGGCAAGATTGACATCCTTTTCTAGTCCCGTCGCACCTGAGTCACGTTCAAAATGAACGGACTTGTCCGTGTGTGGGCAAGTCCGTTCATTCTGAAAGTCCGCCGGAACTCCGGCGAAAGTCCGTCGGAAAGACGGGCGGACTTAGCCCGCCGGAAAGTCCGGGCGTGTGTGGGCAAGTCCGTCCGTTTTAAAGTCCGGCGCACCTGGCGGACAAAGTCCGTCGGAAAGTGTGCCGGACCAAGTAGGATAGAAAGTCTGACCGTGTGTACGCGGCATAAGACTACATGTGACAATGCCCAGCAATAAGAATTCCATTCTTTTCAATACAGGCTGTTCACATCTCTTTACTCACTTGAAAAGATGTATGAGCAAAAAATCTGGAGATATATCCACTAAGTTATAGAACAATTGTGGCACACATACTTATAGCAGCAAGACTTACTATAGCTAGCTTATGGAAATCTAACAAAACTCTGAACTTAACGAATGTCATCACCAGACTCAATATCCAAGCACAATATGAATTGTTACTCGCATATAAAAACGAATCTACAATTAAATAAAAAAAAAAACTGGCAAGAATGGCTACATAACCCGAGAGCCTCTAATTATCTAAAAAATTACGAACTATAAATATCTCATTAATTGATAAAAAATTGTGAACTATAAATATCTCACTAATTGATAACAGTATTATAATAACATGATCCGATATAGAAGAAAACCCAGGTTTACCTCTTCTTTCTCCCTTACTGGTTATAAGATCTTGAGAGTTGATCTCCGCTTACAGTTAGGTCCCATTAGGGGTGGGCGGAAATTGACAAGAATAAAGACACTACCTTGTACGTTTGTTGACTCATTGGGGGTTATTTACGAAAGGCAAATCCACTTTGCACACTACAAATCCAAGTGCAAACTACAAGTGCAAAGTGCACTTGGAAATACAGTCGCTGTAAATCTGAGGGGTAGATCTGAAATAAGGGGAAGCTCTGCTGATTTTATCATACAATCATATGCAAGCTAAAATGCTGTTTCTTATTTTCCTTGCATGTCCCCCTCGGATCTACAGCAACTGCACTTCCAAGTGCACTTTCAGTGCAATCTCAAGTGTACTTTGCACTTACAGTGCAAAGTGGATTTGCCTTTTGTAAATAACCCCCATTGTTTCTTGTTACAATGTGTTATTGAAATACCCTACGCTATAATTGTTGGAATGTATCAACATTAAAAAAAAAAAAATGTAAAGTTTAAAAAAAAAAAAGAAGGTGAGCTCACTTTGGACCTGTGTTGCGTGTTTTAGCCCCATAGACTTCAGTGGAACCTCCTTTGCTCTCATCCTTCTCTCCTCCTACCCAGGAGCTTGTATACACATGCACAAACCCTTAAATAACATACGTATTTGTGTGCAAAAAAAGCTATAAAAAAAACCCCTGCCAGTATAAATGTTTATATAAGTGCTTACTGGGTGTGAATGTAGACTTAAGGCTGGTCACTGAGCAGTGTTGCAATAATCTGGTCTTCTAAAGGGGGATAACAATTGCTGTTGGTTCCAGAGCTGGTGTGTAAAATAAGTGCGCATTCCTGTTCATTGGAAAATCCCCTCACAAGTGAGCTAAGAAGCAGTTGTGTGCCACTGTTACCGTAGACCGAGAGAGAATCATAGCAGTAAATGGGGAAGCTCCAAGAGATGTCTCCCCATTCGTCAGTCTTTGGGATAGATCTGCGCCTCTGTGGCCACCCTTAGATTTTTAGGGTGCTGTGCACATTTACTGAATATTATATCTTTTCATTGTTTGGATAATAGCTCCTCTTTAAAGTCTGTTATATATAAAGAAAGGTGGGGGTGGTAAAAGCAGAGTGTAGGAGACGTAGAGGGAAGATGAAGGCAGCGTGCTTTCTGTATGTGATGCCGCCAGAGTGCGAGACGAGTGTGAATCCCTCAGCGTTCGCTCGCACCAGCACACAAAATATTGCATTCCAAAAATAAAATCTTTTCTCTGTATTACAGCCCAGTGCAGCTAGGCTTGCGAATCCCAAGGGGGGACACAATTTTATTTTTTCTTTAGCAGCTGGACAAAGGCACTGCAAAAGCTGGAGCTGAGGCACTACAGAATCTTAATCTGTGTATGGGGAATGTGAGCTGGAAAAAAAAAGGTGATGGGTTAGGAGGACAAGTAGATGGGTACATGATAACGCCATAGTATTTGCCTGATCACATCGCCACCTAAGGACTTTTGAATTTAAGTTACTGACCTGCGGGTCCAGTGAATTCTATGACTTACCTTCATGACTTGGGTGGAACATTCGATTGCTCCTTGCTCTATGGGCCATCAAGTCATAAAGATGTTCTAGTATTCTTCATCTAGGGCAGCCTTTTTCAAACCTTATAACATGGAAGAATACTTGAAATAACTTACTGGTCTCAGGGAAACCCTGCAAAAAAATGATTATATCTACAGCTTATGGAACATTAGTGTGATGATCAGTGGGAAGAATGCTTCTTACATATGTGGTCACTGGGAAGAATACCACCCTTATGCCCTGTACACACGATTGGATTTTCCGATGGAAAAAGTGCGATCGGATTGTGTTGTCGGGAATTCTGATCGTGTGTGGGCTCCATCTTACTTTTTCCGTCGGAATTTCCGACACACAAAGTTTGAGAGCAGGATATAAAATTTTCCGACAACAAAATCCGATCGTGTGTAGAGAAATCCGACGCACAAAGTGCCACGCATGCTCAGAATAAATGAAGAGACGAAAGCTATTGGCTACTGCCCCGTTTATAGTTCCGACGTACCTGTTTTACGTCACCGCGTTCAGAACGATTGGATTTTCCGACAACTTTGTTCGACCGTGTGTATGCAAGACACGTTTGTCCCAAAATAATCTGACGGATTTTGTCATCGGAATGTCCGATCAATGTCTGATTACAGGGGATTACAGATAACTAAAAGATCATTGTTGTCAGTGGTTAATCATCTGAGAGGAAAAAATTGCTTATTGCTCAAGAAACCCCTAGCAACCTCTGGAGGAATATTCCATGGAACCCTAGGTGAAAAAAGATGCTTCTAGGCAAGTGCAGTCTGTACTCCTCACTGCAGATGGCGCTTGATCAAAGTGGTAATGCAGAAGAGGAAGGAAGTTGTAAGGAACTTGGTTCCTCTATAACTTCCTGCAATTACAAGGAGGCAGCTGTCTGATTGGATGCTGGTGCCCCATGTGATTTCAGTGGCCATCTTGGGTCAGGCAAAGTTTATTTAAAATTCGAGCTCCCAGGCTTGGCGCACTTTATGCGAGTGGCTAGTGTAGAGGACAGGTTCCTCGTCTGGCAAGGACATTGCTTAGAGGTAGGGAAAAGTTCCTCAGAGGAGTAGGGGACAGTGCTGGGACTACATCCTCCTTCTGAATCTGTACTGCTTTTGGGTTTTCTTTGCACACTCCGATAATGAGCTGGAGGGCATATAAATTCTAAGAATACATTTTTCTTATTTGTCCTCTTTTTCTCTGTTAAATATAATATTAAAAGTGTTCAACAAGTGCATGAAAAAAATAGCAGTTTATCCAGTCAGAAGTCTTGTGAGCTTTTAACTTCCTGCACCTTCTGCCTCTGGACTTTTATCAGCATTATTCCCTGTTAGCGACAGTATATGGACTACAAAACACTTCCTCCTGTCACACATCACCACACAGGGGGGCACTCTTTACATCTGGAGGAAAAGAGATTTCATTTTCAAATACGAAAAAGTTTCTTCACAGTACAGTGCCTTGAAAGAAGTATTCATACCCCTTGAAATTTTCCACATTTTGTCATGTTACAACCAAAAAACTTAAATGCATTTTATTTTACAGGGATTTTATGTAAAAACCAACACAAAGTGGCACATAATTGTGAGGTGGAAGGAGAATGATAAATGGTTTTCCAAACTTTTCGTTTTCAATGGTTTTTATTCAGATTTTTAAAGTATACAACATCATCAATAGCCGTTGGCTTTAAACCAGGGTATTAATCTTTGCAACAATTAAGGGCACATACTGTCATAAACATACTGCGTCGCCATTTACATTATGAACATATAATGCGCGATTCAGAAAGAGCAGTATAAAGAGGAAAAACGTCAATAAACGATATGTATACATCATGACTCTTGTCGCCTCCCACCCTTCTGAGGGAAAGCAGGGCGTGGGAGTAGACCATCCAAAAATGCTATGTTAGATCAAAGAGGCTTGCCTCTTACTCAGAATTCAGTATGTGTGGAATAGCATGTAAAAAGGAAAGTATTACGCAAAATTTTCAGGAACTCACGACACCGGTCTGAAGTACCGACCAGTCTGAACTCTCCGGCAGTTGCGGATACCCCAGTTGACCTGAGCACCCACAAAGGGCAAATATAGTAGAACAAGTAGAGAGAATATGGTTAATATGAGAAGAGAAGCACTATTGGGTGTCCCAACAGTGCCTGCAGTGGTGATTTAATGAGGTTCACTTGAGTGAGTAAGTATATGAAATTATAGGTACAGATCCAGAACCGCCTGACTTTTGGGCATTTCCACCGAACATGGAACATTGTGCCATTCATACCATACCCTCTGAAACACTGCGGTGATGTGCCAGGAACAAAGGATGCTACTTTCTCCGGCCCCATATACCACCGCAGAAGGACCTTAGGACCTTATAGTTTGCTTCAATCAGCAATGTATTGGTATATGACTTAGATGCACTTTAGGCTATCTTACTCCAATCCTCCACAACCAGAGTCTCCTCCAGGTCCTGCTCCCATTTATGCATATAAAATAGATTTTCAGATGCGGAGGTAAATATGGAATACATTTTGGATATGTGACCAGTGTGTTTGTCAAAACTCCTGCATAGATATTCCATTGGTGTTGACGAGGTTAAATCTGAGGTACGATTTAGTGTTGCTAAAAAGTGCGCTGAGTGTATCGGTATAATCCTGAATTAGGAAGCTGGTGTAGTTCCTGAAGGGATTGTTTAGACAGAACACCTCTATGGTCACAAAAATCTGCAATTCGTATTAGATCTTTGTTGGTCCACCAGGTAAAATTTTGGGGCTGAATGAGGGGTTCCCAAGTAATGGAGCCAATGGGGTGTGCGGGGATTTAAATCCATGGATGACTAGGAGTTTATCCCACAGGCTCAATGAATATGATAGGGATGGACACAGCACGACCGGCCTGTCCAGAGTGGTCAGGAATACTGTGAATGGAAGCTGAGCAACTGTGCCAACTGCACAGCTTGGTGGTATTTGACCAAGTCTGGTGCTCCTAATCCCCCCCTCAATTTAGGTGTGTATAAAGTGTGCCTGTTTACCCTGGGTCTTTTATTACCCCATATAAATTGTAGCAACTGTGTTTGGAATTTTTTAAGTCAGACATAGGTAGCATTACAAGGAGCGTTCTAAATAAGTGTAGCACTTTAGGCAAAACATTCATTTTGACCGAGTACAATCGACCGAACCATGATGAGGGGATTGTTGGACCATCGTTTAGGTCTTCCCTTAATCTTTTGAACAAGAGGGGGTAATTCTTCCGATATAGTATGTCAAGGGAAGGGGTTTATAGAGATGCCTAAATATGGGAGGGCTTCAGATTGCCACTTGAAGAAGAATGAATTTTGCAAGGCTCTGACTATATGTGTTTCTAAGGAGATGTTAAGAGCTTGAGATTTAGAATGATTTACTTGTAAACCAGAGACAGAAGTAAAGTGACGTAGCATTAGGTGCAGATTGGGTATTGATGTAACTGGGGAAGAGAGGAGCATCAGTATGTCATCCGCAAACAGCGCACATTTGTGTTCACGACCCCCCGCAATAGACCCCTGTATATCCTGGCTCTCTCGGATTTTGATTGCTAAGGGCTCCAATGCCAAGATGATTAATATCGGGGACAAGAGGCAACCCTGCGTGGTTCCTCTATGTATAGCAAGATCCTGGGATCTATAGCCTTTAATCAAAAGGTGGGCCTAAGGTTCGCTGTAGAGTGCTCGTAGTATTGTTAGAAATTTAGGGCCAAACCCATAGCATTCTAAAGTAAAGAAAAGATAGTCCCAGGAAAGGGAATCAAATGCCTTGCGGAGATCTAGAGACAACTACATCGCTCCCCTCTTCCCCTGACCGTCCCAATCAGAGTTTAACGCCAAAATAATATCTATAATTCGCCTAGTTTGGTCTGGGGCATGTCTATTAGGAACAAATCCTACCTGGTCAGGGTGGATATATGTAGACAAAAAGGTGTTCATACGGGTGGCTAGGATTTTTGTCATTATTTTAAGGTCGGCATTAATCAACGAGATCGGTCTTTGTTTGGTTTGGGGATGACGCGAATAAAGGCATTGTGCGGTGGTATGGGGGAGCCCTTTCTCAGCTCGTTGAAATATGAGCACAAATGGGGTGTCAGGGTCTCAGCGTATTTGAGATAGTAATGACCCGAGAATCCATCTGGGCCTGGCGCTTTCGATGGATTCAGACTTTTGATAGCGGTTACTATTTTCCCCACTGTAAATTCTGCCTCCATTAACTCGGCGTGAGCACGAACTACTGTAGGAAGCTGGAGATCACAGAAGAAGTCTTCTGCCTTGTCTTTGGAGAAAGGTCTAGAAGAATCGTAGAGTTTAGAATAAAAGGTAAAGAATTCCTCTAAAATTAATTGAGGATTTTGGGATAGTTGGCTATTTCGCAGACGTAATTTTGGCATGGCCAGAGTGAATGGGGTTTTCCAAACTTTTAACAAATAAATATCTGAAAAGTGTTACATGCATTTGTATTCAGCGCCCCTGAGTCAATACTTTGTAGAAACACCCTTCGCTGCAATTACAGCTGCAAGTCTTTTTGGGGATGTCTCTACCAGCTTTGCACATCTAGAGTAGCTCAAGCTCTGTCAGATGGGATGGACAGCATTTGTAAACAGCAATTTTCAATTCTTGCCACAGATTCTCAATTGGATTTAGGTCTGAACTTTGACTGGGCCATTTTAACACATGAATATGCTTTGATCTAAGCCATTCCATTGTAGCTCTGGCTGTATGTTTAGGGTCATTGTTCTGCTGGAAGGTAAACCTCTGCCCCAATCTCAAGTCTTTTGCAGACTCTAACAGGATTTCGTCTAAGATTGCCCTGTATTTGGCTCCATCCATCTTGCCATCAACTCTGACCAGCTTTCCTGTCCCTGCTGAAGAAAAGCATCCCCACAACATGATGCTGCCACCACCGTGTTTCACGGTGGGGGTGGTGTGTTCAGGGTGATGTGCAGTGTTAGTTTTCTGCCACACATAGCATTTTGCTTTTAGGTCAAAAAGTTCAATTTGACACACACCTTCTTGCACATGTTTGTTGTGTTCCCCACATGGCTTCCCGCAAACTGCAAACGGGACTTTTTATGGCTTTCTTTCAACAATTAATTTCTTCTTGCCACTCTTCCATAAAGACCAGATTTGTGGAGTGCACGACTAATAGTTGTCCTGTGGACAGATTCTCCCACCTGAGCTGAGGATCTCTGCAGCTCCTCTAGAGTTACCATGGGCCTCTAGGCTGCTTCTCTGATTAATGCGCTCCTTGCCTGTCGGTTTAGGTGGATGGCCATGTCTTGGTTGATTTGCAGTTGTGCCATACTCTTTCCATTTTCAGATGATGGATTGAACAGTGCTCCATGAGATGTTCAAGGTTTGGGATATTTTTTTTATAACCTAACACTGCTTTAAACTTCTCCACAACTTTATCCCTGACCTGTCTGGTGTGTTCCTTGGCCTTCATGATGCTGTTTGTTTACTAAGGTTCTCTAACAAACCTCTAAGGGCTTCACAGAACAGCTGTGTTTATACGGAGATTAAATTAGACAATGGTGGACTATATTTACTAATTAGGTGACTTCTAAAGGCATTTGGGTTCCACTAGATTTTAGTTAAGGGTATTAGAGTAAGCCCTGGTTCACAGTGGTGCGATTTGACATGCAAATTGACATGTCAAATCGCATGTCAAATTGGCAGCAATTGCCGGCAGTGGCACCATCCTTATCGGTGCGACGCCTCACAATACAAATGCATGCCACACTTTTTAGATATTTATTTGTAAAAAATTTGGAAAACCATTTATCATGTTCCTTCCACTTCACAATTATGTGCCACTTTGTGTTGGTCTATCGCATAAAATCCCAATAAAATACATTTACGTTTTTGATTGTAACATAACAAAAGGGGAGTGAATACTTTTTCAAGGCACTGTAATGCCCCGTACACACGATCGGACATTCTGACAACAAAATCCATGGATTTTTTCCGACGGATGTTGGCTCAAACTTGTCTTGCAAACACACGGTCACACAAATGTTGCCGGAAATTCCGAACGTCAAGAACGCGATGACGTTCAACATGTACGACGAGCTGAGAAAAATGAAGTTCAATAACCAGTGCGGCTCTTCTGCTTAATTCCGAGCATGCGTGGAACTTTGTGTGTCAGAATTGTGTACACACGATCAGAATTTTGTTGTCTGAAAATTTGAGATCCAGATCTCAAATTTTGTGCGACAGAAATTCCGATGGAAAATGTCCGATGGAGCCTACACACGGTCGGAATTTCCGACAAAAAGCTTCCATCGAACATTTTCAGTCGGAAAATCCGACCGTGCGTACGAGCCATAAGAGGTGTGAAAATGTGGAATAGACTCCCTCCAGAAGTGGTTCTGGCCAGCTCAGTAGATTGCTTTAAAAAAGGCCTGGATTCTTTCCTAAATGTACATAATATAACTGGATACTAACATTTATAGGTAGAGTTGATCCAGGGAATATCCGATTGCCTCTTGGGAATCAGGAAGGATTTTTTTCCCTGCTGGACCTAATTGGATGATGCTCTGCTGTTTTTTTTTTTATTTTTTTTGCCTTCCTCTGGATCAATTGTGTAAATATGGGATTTTTTTATTCTTTTTTTTTTCCCTTTTTATTGGTTGACCTAGATGGACTTGTGTCTTTTTTTCAACCAGACTAACTATGTAACTATCTCTAGACTGGTAAGCTAACTAACAAATTTTATTCTTGTATTTAGATCCACTTTATTGGCTATAAACACAAATTGATGCTAATAATGTTACTTGCCTGCATCCTTGTTGTATTATACTGTGTGATGTTCTGTTTTCCTGTTACCTTTCAGTGTTTCAAGATGTGCACCTTAATCCATAGTAAAGATCATTGTTTGAACATAGGCTGTTTTGCTGTAACTTGCCACCACTTATGACATGGCCTGACTCCTGAGATTGGGCTTAGGGGAAGTGGCAGGTCCCTCCAGCAGTCCGTTCTTCAGGATCTGGTTGAATGTATGGTTATCTCTCCCGATAAATACAGATGTATACTGTGTGCTACACCATCACGTAAGCTGTAAGGGGTCGCAATCAGCAGAGCAGGTGCATCATTTCCATAAGAAGTAATCATTCAAAGTCAGGAGAAATTCATCTCCATGACATTTCTCTTAACATTTGATTGAAAATGTTATCAGTTTTATCAGCAGCTGCATATTCAATGTGTGTTTTATTTTTCCACTTCTAAGTTATACATGTTCTGCTTGGCAAACACAAGCTGTTCTGTTCTTTTGTATATCAGGTGTAATTCTCTTCTTACTTTGTAGATATGGATGCTGCACAGTAACACTTCTCTTGTTTGCTGGGTGTTATATTCAGTATCTGATCTCCACGTTGTATTAGTGGACTCTACATAGTAGCACTTCTCTTGTTCTGTATGTTGGGTGTAATTCCTAGTATCTATTTTATTCTTTATGAATAGGGTGTTGCACAGTCACACTTCTCTTGTTCCTAATGTTGGGTGTAATTCTCTTTTATCTGTTCTTTTTCTGTATAGAGGTACTCTGCAGAGTAGCATTTTCTTATCTGTTCTTAGGCTGCATTCACACTACAGCGTTTTGAATCGCGGGCAGACAGATCTGCCACAGATCTGCCCGTGATTTGACAGCGCTGACGTCTGAATGACAAAACGTGGAACTCGCATTTGAGATGCCATTCATTTGAATGACACCTCAAATCGCTGTGCGGGTCTACCGCGATTGTCGCGCGATAAAACGTGCTGCAATCCTGGAAACCTGCATTGTGGGACTCATGTCGCCCCAAAGTAGCTCCTGAACTATTTTTGGGCGACATACATTCCCCCTGATGCAGGTTGCCTCGATTGCAGCACGTTTTATCACGCGACAATCGTGGCAGACCCGCACCGAGATTTGAGGTGTCCTTCAAATGAATGCCATCTCAAATGCGAGTTCCGCTTTTGTCATTCACACATCAGCGCTGTCAAATTGCGGGCAGATCCGCGGAAGATCTACCCGCGATTCAAAACTTTGTAGTGTGAATTCAGCCTACTCTGTATATATGCACAATAGCATTTTTCTTGTTCTGTATGCTGTATTTTTTTCTCAGTATCTGTTTTTATGTAAGGACACTGCACAGTAGTGCTTCTCTTGTTGTGCATACAGGGTGTAATTCTCAGTATTTGTTCTTATCCTGTATGTATGGACTCTGCACAGTAACATTTGATTATTGGGTGTAATTCTCAGTATGTGTTCTTATTTAATATTGCACCCATACACTTGGTGTATATTTAAAGTGATACTAAACACACACTGTTTAATTTACATTATCCCTTCTTTTTCTGTATGTAGATAATAATAATTATTTTCATTTAAAAAACCCTCTACCCTTTTCCTAATCGATATACAACTGTCGCATGACCCAGATCCTACCCAGCCTGTCTGCAGGGAAGCATAAGCAGGAGAAGCTTCTAGTCCTCTGCTGCTGGTCATATGTTCAAAATAAATAACAAAAACAGCCTTTAGGATACAGAGTAAAAATAAATAATATCAATAAACTGTTTTAAATTGGCATACGAATATATATTCAAAATCAAATTTTTATTTTTTTTGGCAATAACATGGTGTGGGCGGATTTCTGCCAGTCACGGGCTGTATCACGTCCCTTCAGTCTGTGTCTTAGAATAGGAGGGAGGTGAAACCACAATTAATCTACATGTAATATAGCACCCCCATTGTGTTTAGCTGGTTAGTGGGCATGGAGGAGGAGCGAGGGAATGGGCTGTCATTTACCACTGTGTATAGAGCCACTGTCACATCACATTCGGCTACCCATCACATTTTGCTACCTGCGCATGCGCAACGCCACCATATGGATATGTGACGCTACACCACATGTGTGACTGTATAGTCACATGGGTTGCTCAGATGTGATAGGGAGGAAATGCTCAGCATAGAATCTCAGGGAAAACTGAGCATGCGTAGCGTTGCCACCACAGCTGCAGAATCCCTAGCTGAATTTGGGGACTTGGACAGAAGGTGGAGATAGAGAACAACAGGACCAACCAGGTTTTTTTTGCAGAATACAGAAAACAAATCTCATGATGACTGAGAGTATATACAGCATTTATTGATAGTTCTTTATAATGTGGATTTAGTGACACTTTAATGTAATTCTCAGCATCTGCTTTTGTATCTCTACTATTCTTGTTCAGTAGCACTTCTATAGCCAAAACTGATAATAGTTTTTATGATATGGTTAGTGAGTTGCAGTGTTTGACAACCAGGGGCATTACAACTGTTGCACTACAAGAACCAGCATGTCTTCCAGTGCCTGGCAACTATTGCTCCTCACCTGAGTCTGGTTGGCTGTTCTGGGGCTTCAAGCTCCACTGTAGATATTCCGAGACCATGTTGTTGTCTGTCTGGCTAGACCATGCTAGGGCTGCAGTTCTAAAAGACTTCATGCTATCCATGAGGAGGCTTGGAATTTGTAACTCCACAATAGAGGTATACACAATTGTTCCAAAATTCTTCTTTTAATGTAATATGTAGAATGAACAGAATCTTAAAAGAATCTTTTGACTACACATACACAGTCCTGGCTTCTTATGTCGCTTAATACTCTCTGCTCAAGTAAAAACACACAAAAAAAAAAAAAAAAGATTTTGTTTTTACTCTATTTATTTCCAATTCAACCAAAATTGATATAATTATATATATATATATATATATACAGCAGCATCAATAAAGAAAGGGCAGCCTGGCATCTAATAAGAAGTTGGCAAAAAGTTACATTGTCAAGACAAAAATATGTCTTATCAGACAGATGTCCGATCCGTGCGGCCATGATGCAACCCAGCAATATACCTCTGGGTTGCGTCATGGCCACATGGATCGACCGTTCTGTCTGATAAGACATATTTTTGTCTTGACAATGTAACTTTTTGCCAACTTCTTATTAGATGCCAGGCTGCCCTTTATTTATTGAGGCTGCCGTGTATTGCTTACTTGATTGAATCACTGTCTAAGTGCAGCTTTAATCGTTCATATGGCTTGGATAGTCGGCGTAAGATTTATACACAGAATGACTTAGATTTTTACCCCTTGCTTACACTAATGTTTGTTGGAATCAGACCATCAGGCTTGTCTTTTTGCCCCGGTACCCGTCCAGGGAGATCCTTTTTCTATGCGCGTGTGTGTCTTAGTACAGATAAGTGAGATCTGTTTTTCTCAGACTACCCCTGCGTGTGTCCTGATGAAGCAAACCAGCGAAACACGTTGACGCACAGGGGCTCACTTATCTTATATGGTGTGGCAACTCACCTCTAGAGTATTGTGTCCATGTTGTCTGCACTTTACACATATTTAAATATATGTTTTTAAGCTCCATGTTTTTGCTCTTTGCAAATTCTTTTTATTGTTTTTTACCAATAAAGTTTACACTTTATATATCTTATGTGGTCTAAATTGCCTCTAAGTCTGAACCTTTAGGTTTTTCCTTTCTCTTCTGTCCTCAAATATTACAGATGTGGCAATGGAGTGATTTCAACATTTATAAATGTGTTATCAGTTTAAAGTGGTTGTGAAGTCAGAAGGTTTTTTTATCTTAATGCATTCCATGCATTAAGATAAAAAGCCTTCTGTGTGCAGCAGCCCCCTCAGCCCCCCTAATATTTACTTGACAATCAGGAGAGAGAGGGGGTGGGGCTGGGCCATGGCTTCATGTCTGAATGGACACAGGGAGCTGCGGCTCGGCTTGAGTGCCCCCGTAGCAAGCTGCTTCCTGTGGGGGCACTCGACAAGAGGGAGGGGCCAGGAGCACTGAAGAGGGACCCAAGAAAATGAGGATCTGTTCTTCTCTGTGCAAATCCACTGCATAGAGCAGGGATCCTCAAACTACGGCCCTCCAGCTGTTGCAGAACTACACGTCCCATGAGGCATTGTAAAACTCTGACATTCACAGACATGACTAGGCATGATGGGAATTGTAGTTCCTGAACAACTGGAGGGCCATAGTTTGAAGACCCCTGGCATAGAGGAAATAAGTACAGCATGTTTGTTATTTTTTTAGAAAAAAAAATACTTTACAATCACTTTGAAGCAGTGTTCCAGCCTATAAAACAAAAAAAAATAAATAAAATTCAGCAGCTACAAATACTGTAGCTGCTGACTTTTAATATAAGGACACTTACCTGTCCAGGGATACCGTGATGTCGGTACCCATAGCCGATTCATCAATCGGCTTTGGATGCAGACGCTGGTGTTCCATCAGATTAGGCGACCTGTCAGATCTGGTAACGGAAGTGACGTTACCAACAAAATGTGCTTACTGGGCATGCGCAATGCCTTCCAGCATGGTCGCTATGCGTTCCAATAGGTTTCCTAATTTGACAGAACAGGAAGGCGGCGGTGGACATCTTGTTACACCCAGGCAATTGAGCTTACATCTAGTCAAATAATGTCCTTGGGCGCTTATGACTATCAGTTTGGCGGTGAGCAGTGCGGGGTGTACCAAGATGGCCGTCGCCACTTTCTCACTGCAGCCTTGCAGCTGGTTTTCAAATTTAACATGAAAACACTATCACAGATTTACAATACTGTATTTGACTATATAAGCTGACTTTACTGCTAAACCAAGTGTGAAATTCCAGACTTGCCTGGGTGTAACCAGATCTGTGTGCAACAAGATGTCCGCTGCCACCATCGCGTTCTGTCTGATTAGGAAACCTATTGGAACGCATAGCGGCCATGCTGGATTGCATTGTACATGTGCAGTTAGCAAGTTTTTCTGGTAACGTCACTTCCGTTACCAGATTCGACGGGTCACCTAATCTGATGGAACTCCGGCATCTTCACTAAGGGGAACACTGCGGCTTCACAGTCTGTTTCCTACTGCACATGCACAAGCCGCGCTGCACTTTGTGAATTGTCTCGCTGTCTTATGGGACCTGTGTGTCTCCCAGAAGGCAGCGGGGGGAAGGAGGGGCTGGAAATTTTGTAGATCGCAGTGCGGCGATCTTACCCGGAAGTGGGAGCGGGTACCTGGTTTTGACAGGTATATGCTCCCCCCAAAAAGTGCCAGTGGAGGGTGCGAACAAGTGGAGCTTCTCCTTTTGGGTAGAGCTCCACTTTAAGCACATTGCGTTTGTCTGTTGCTGTGACTTAGATGAGGATCAGATCACATTTTATGGCAAATTACTGCAGAAAACAAGTTAAGTACAAGGGGTTCACATACTTTTTTCTTGCCACTGTACATGTTTATTTATGTAAAAAAGTACACTTTAAATATATTAACACGTCAACAATATCCATGAACGGGCAACCATTAGATCGTTCTTCAAAAAATGCCTGCAGATAAAGGGGATATGCTTGAAAAAATTACACTTAAAATTGACATGGGGTATTTATTTTCATAATCAAAATTTTCAAAATGGACAAAATGTAGATTTTTTAATATGAAAATACATGATATTGATAAGAGTAAGTGCACCCCTACATTTACCACCACTTCAGATCCATGAATCTGGTGCTTCAGATTAGGTGTCAATAATTAAAACCTCCTTGGGGAGTATGCAGGTGGAACCTGTCTTGTTTACGTCAATGAGAATGAATAACGTTAGCAAACGGACTGCTGTTATGATGCAAAAATACGTAATATATTTTAAAGATATAGTAGAAGTATATAAAGATATAATAAATGTTAACCATGTACAGTACAGTTTCATTACCAAAATGTATACAAAGTGTCCATTAACAATAGATGTTATTATTTGTTACAGGTACTTGTATGGTGTCGTCAATTTATGCAGCGCTTTACATATTTTTTTATTTTACATTCACATTAGTCTCTGCCCTCAAAGAGCTGACGATCTAAGATCGCTATCTCACATTCATACAGTGCCTTGAAAAAGTATTCATACCCCTTGAAATTTTCCCCATTTTGTCATGTTACAACCAAAAAACATAAATGTATTTTATTGGGATTTTATTTGATAGACCAACACAAAGTGGCACATAATTGTGAAGTGGAAGAAAAATGATAAATGATTTTCAAAATTTGTTATAAATAGATATCTGAAAAGTGTGGCGTGCATTTGTATTCAGCCCCCTTTACTCTGATACCCCTAACTAAAATCTAGTGGAACCAATTGCCTTCAGAAGTCACCTAATTAGTAAATAGAGTCCACCTGTGTGTAATTTTTTTTTTAACTTTATAATCTTTATTGAAATTTCTTTTCATTAAACATATTAACATACATATAACCGTTATCCCCTCCCCTTTTATATGCAGAGATACAAAATCAAATACAACCAAATACAGGGCAATCTTACAAGAAAACCTGTTAAAATCTGCAAAAGACTTGAGACTGGGGCTGAGGTTCACCTTCCAGCAGGACAACGGGCCCCAAGCATACAGCCAGAGCTACAATGGAATGGTTTAGATCAAAGCATGTTCATGTGTTAGAATGGCCCAGTCAAAGTTCAGACCTAAATCTAATTGAGAATCCATGGTTAGACTTAAAAATTGCTGTTTACAGGCACTCTCCATCCAATCTGACAAAGCTTGAGCTATTTTGCAAAGAAGAATGGGCAAAAATGTCACTCTCTACATGTGCAAAGCTGGTAGAGACATCTCCAAAAAGACTTGCAGCTGTAATTGCAGTGAAAGGTGATTCTACAAAGTATTGACTCAGGGGGGCTGAATACAAATGCACACCACACTTTTCAGATATTTATTTGTAAAAAAGTTTGAAAATCATTTATCATTTTCATTCCACTTCACAATTATGTGCCACTTTGTGTTGGTCTATCACATAAAATACCAATAAAATACATTTACGTTTTTTGGTTGTAACATGACAAAATGTGGAAAATTTCAAGGGGTATGAATACTTTAAGGCACTGTACATACACATACAGTGAGGGAAAAAAGTATTTGATCCCCTGCTGATTTTGTACTCTTGCCCACTGACAAAGAAATGATCAGTCATTTTAATCAGAGGCGGACTAATCAGGGACACTACCCAAGGGCCTGGGGCCAGTAGGGGGCCCCATGAGAGTACCTCTGTCCCAAGGAATCTGTGCTGATCCCGGAGCCCTGTGCTGGAACAAGTTCCAGCACTGAGCTGCAGTACCCGGCCTGACAGGAGCACGCTAGTGTTGGGCACTCAGGACACCTTCCCCACATTTCTTGCAGGGTGCTCTGGCTCCCCCCACGCAGTGATCTTCCCTGTGTAGCAGCCAACACTGGCTTGTCCCCATGAGCCTGCACATCACACAGAGCTCACCGAGGATCCTCTTCCTCGGCTCCAATGTATACAGACAAGAGAAGGAGCTGAGGAGGAGCTAACTGCAAGACCCATGCTGGTTATCTGAGGTATGTGTACAGTTTGTGCATAGGAAAGGGGGACACAGTAACCAGGAAAGGAGGGGGGCAGGAAGCACACATGGATCCCAGGGGACCTCTATCAGCTGTCCTCATCCCAGGGGACCCCTCTCAGCTGTCCCCATCCCAGGGGACCCCTCTCAGCTGTCCCCATCCCAGGGGAGCCCTATCAGCTGTTCTCATCCTAGGGGTCCCTCGCTGTCCTCATCCTAGGGGTCCCTCGCTGTCCTCATCCCAGGTGTCCCCTAAACACCAACTGTGACAGGGGGCTCAGGACAGACGGGGCTTGGAGCGGAGCCCTGTTTTTACTCACTCCCTTTAACTGCAGTGGCCAGGGGTGTACACATGTTGCAGCCACAGCAGGCATTATACACCCTATTATGCTTGGCAGGTGTAGTGCCTGCCAAGCGTAACCCATCCAAGTGAGGGGGTTTAATTCCTGCCACAGCAAGTGTACATTTTCAGCTGCTGCCTCTGCACCTAAAGGGGGTAGGTAGGAACGAATGTATGTAATGTGGGCGCAGTGCAATAAGTAGGTGGTGTTTTGTGTGGCTTGGGTTTGGACAGGGACCCAGGGCGGCCCCAAGATCTCCTTTTGCCCAGGGGCCCCATAGGTTGTTAGTCCGCCCCTGATTTTAATGGTAGGTTTATTTCAACATTGAGAGACAGAATAACAACAAAACAATCCAGATAAACGCATTTCAAAAAAGTTATAAATTGTTTTGCATTTTAATGAGTGAAATAAGTATTTGACCCCTTCGCAAAACACAACTTAGTACTTGGTGGCAAAACCCTTGTTGGCAATCAGAGGTCAGACATTTCTTGTAGTTGGCCACCAGGTTTGCATACATCTCGGGAGGGATTTTTTCCCACTCCTCTTTGCAGATCCTCTCCAAGTCATTACAGTTTTGAGGCTGACGTTTAGTAACCCGAACCTTCAGCTCCCTCCACATATTTTCTATGAGATTAAGGACTGGAGACTGGCTAGGCCACTCCAGGAACTTAATGTGCTTCTTCTTGAGCCACTCCTTTGTTGACTTGGCCGTGTGTTTTGGGTCATTGTCATGCTGGAATACCCATCCATGGCTGAGGGCAGGAGGGTCTCACCCAAGATTTGACGGTACAGCAGGGATCTAATACCTTTTTCCCTCGCTGTACTAGGGCCAATTTAGACAGGATCCAGTTAACCTACCAGCATGTCTTTGGAGTATGGGAGGAAACCAGAGTACCCACTGAAAACCCACACAGGCACAGGGAGAACATGCAAACCCCAGGCAGGTAGTGCCATAGTTGGGATTCGCCAAATGAAGCCAGTGCTGCTAGGCGGAAGTGCTAACCACTTAGCCACCGTGCTACCCCACCACTGTGCATAAAAGAAAATTGTAGCCACAATAGTACAGTCAGGAAGAGAATGACAACAAGAATTAGGCCCTATACAGAACCCAAAAAGGGGTGCTCATGGCTCCTAAACTTCAGACATTTAGCCTCTGGTTTTCTCTTTAATATTGACATTTATGTTGTCCTTGTTCCAAGATTTCATTTTTTTTTTTTTTTTTTGCATTCCCATTTTGCCGCTTGCGGTATATACACGGATGCGGCACCCTGGATGCTATGTACCCTTTTTTTCAACATATTTTGTGAATTGCCCAGAGAAGTATTCAAAAATGATCAGAGACTGGTGGGCCATTATACAAAGTTAACATGGAAAGAGGGGGGACAGTTAGACTGCATGTATCATATAAAGTCCAATCTGTTCTAAGGGACAACCAACTATCAATAATATGATTACTTATATAAGTATATTAGGACCATAATTGCTAAAGTAAGATCAATAAATGATAGTGGTGATATGACACCTGGATACGATCTATATACACCTATGCATGTATATAATGTACAGTCTCAGGGATAACCAACTATCAATAGTAAAAATATAGATCGTATCCAGGTGTTATATCACCACTATCATTTATTGATCTTACTTTGGCAATTATGGTCCTATTATACTTATATAAGCAATCATATTATTGATAGTTGGTTTGTCCCTTATGCCTCGTACACACGATCGGACATTCCGACAACAAAATCCATGTTTTTTTTCTGACGGATGTTGGCTCAAACTTGTCTTGCATACACACGGTCACACAAAGTGGGTCAGAAATTCCGAACGTCAAGAACGAGGTGACGTACAACACGTACGACTAGCCGAGAAAAATGAAGGTCAGTAGCCAGTGCTGCTCTTCCGCTTGATTCTGAGCATGCATGGCACTTTGTGCGTCGGAATTGTATATTTTGTGCAATGGAAATACCGATGGAAACTGTCCAATGGAGCCTACACACGGTCGGAATTTCCGACAAAAGGCTCCCATCGAACATTTTCCGTCGGAAAATCTGACCGTGTGTACGGGACATTAGATGCTTCATATAAATTCCCATCTGTTCCAGCTGTCCCCACTCTTTCCATGTAAATTCCAATAGATAGGGATGGAGATATATGACCTAATTGGTCTCTACCTCATATAAAGTCCCAAACAATCAATTTCTTTTCAATCCATTATGCAAAATGTCTACAAGAAATCATTTGTTCTAAAGGGGGCAATACCAGCTTTTAACTCAAAGGGTTTACTTACTTTGTCGGGAGAAAGTTGGACTGAGCTCTGTCAAAATGTTGAAGCTTTGATTTCTTTGCTGCAGGACCTGTGGGTGCCCCTTTACCTGTTTTAGGGGGTTCTCAGAGAACAGGTGCAGGATCTCCCCCTTTCTGAGTCACCTCTTGACTCCGCCCCTTACCCATTCATTCTGTGCATTAAGATAAAAAGCCTTCAGTGTGCAGCAGCCCTCCTCAGCCCCCCTAATACTTACCTAAGCCTCCTCTTGATCCAGCGATACACACAAGTGCCTCAGCTAGGGCTGGGAGATTTTCCCAAAAAAAAAAAAAAAATCTGCAATTTTCTTAAAAAAAACTCGATTCATGATTCGAATCGAGTTTTTCTTTTTTTTTTTGGACACTGCGCCGGTCCTGAAGAGCTGCGGGCAGGAGTTTTTAGGCCGAAGGACTAGGACTAGGCCGAAGCCGTGGACTAGGCTGAAGCCGTCACCTCGCCTAAAAACTCCTGCCCGCAGCTCTTCAGGACCGGCACGGTGAAAAAAACAAAATCTAAAAAAATAGATTTGCTTAAATTGTGAATCGATTTGACCTCTCAACTCGATTCAAGATTTAAATTGATTTTTTCCCTAGCCCTAGCCTCAGCCATCTGGGACTTTCCCTCCTGATTGGCTGAAACACAGCAGCGGCGCCATTGACTCCCGCTGCTGTCAATCAAAGTCAGTTAGCCATTTAGGAGACAAAGGGGGCGGGGCTGAACCGTGGCTCCGTATCTGAATGGTTCCACCGAGCTGTGGCTCGGCTTGGGTGCCCCCATAGCAAGCTGCTTGCTGTGGGGGCTCTCAATAGGAGGGAGAGGCCAGGAGCACCGAAGAGGGACCTAAGAAGAGGAGGATCGGGGGCTGCTTTGTGCAAAACCACTGCACAGTGCAGGTAAGTTAACATGTTTGTTATTTTTATAGAAAAAAAACAAGCCTTTAACTATGTCATTTTTTTAGTTGGGCCCTCTATGGAGCGGCAGATGTAAACGGACATGTGCCAGTTTACAACCACTGACATTGGATCCAATGGTATCTGCTAAAAACAGACGGAGGATCCATTCCCCATCATTCTGGTGGAATCGGATAGCAGTCGGATGTAAACAGACAGGCAGTCCATCTACATCTGACCGCTCATAGAGGAAAGCGGGCTATATCTGTGTCCGCCCTGAATAAGCAGAGTGGACACGGACCTGTCATCCACCTGCTCAATGGAGATTAGCGGAGAGATTCCCAGCTGAGTAGGCAGATCCGCTGGCGGAGTCCGCCGGTGTGAAAGAGCCCCAACGCAAACGACTGAGCTCCGTCTCTGAATCATTGTATCAGTTCTGTATAGCAGTTTACTCTGTACATACTGGTTATATACTGTATGCTGCCAGTGGTGAGCACAGGAATCTCCATACACTTATCAGAGGTCATCCTTACATTTGAATGTCGAATATGAAGTAGAATGTGTTTAGCCCATTGGGGTTCGGCTATTATCTCTGATGGTTGAACGTTCTTTTACTCTACTGGCCGAATGTTCTTAAGGTTATTTTCCCTTGGGAATGACTGTTAGGGAGTGTTACATATGTCCTATGAAAGGCAACAAATAGAAACTGACATTTCACACATATCACAAACATTTTGGGCATTATTTGTGACTTTTGTTTGAATGGTAAAAGATTCCCACAGCAAATAAAAAAACCAAACAAAATAGACCCCACAGAGTGTGCTGGATACCCTTAGGACTATATAGTATATAGCAACTACAATGAAAAGAATTATCAGTAATGATCTTTCAATTTGACATCAGGCGTTGTTCACATGGGCAGAAGGCTGCAGTAAAATTCAGTGTTTGCAATGTGGTAGTGACACAACGCTGTTTACTATACTGCAAAATTGGACAATTCAGACCAGTGCCTTCACATTGCATTAAGCCTGCAAAATACACCCATTAAGATCAATAGGGCCACAAAGAAACCTTGTGCCAAATGTGGAGATGAAAATAGAGGCATGGTTTTCAATGTAAAATTCTCTTGGGATTAAAAAACAGACTTGTAGTATTGCCTCCTGTCTGCCTGTCAGATGGTTTTACTCCACAATTTAAAAAGCGATCCACCACAATCACTTTTCAGAGCCTGCCACCTAGGAGTAATTTAAAGTGGTAGTAAACGGTAGCTTAAAACGTGTACCTACAGGTAAGCTTGTAATAAGTCTTACCTGTGGGTACTCTGAATATCTCTTAAACATTGTGCCATTTAGGGGATATTCACATCGGCTCCAGAATATGACGTCTGCGCATTCATAGCGCATTCTGCATTCAGGGCACACTAAGAGGGTTATTTACGAAAGGCAAATCCAGTTTGCACTACAAGTGCAAACTACAATTGCAAAGTGCACTTGAAATTGCACTGAAAATGCACTTGGAAGTGCAGTTGCTGTAAATCTGAGGGCTAGATCTGAAATGAGGGGAAGCTCTGCCGATTTTTTCATCCAATCATGTGCAAGGTAAAATGCTGTTTTTTATTTTCCTTGCATGCCTCCCTCAGATCTACAGCGGCTGCACTTCCAAGTGCACTTTCAGTGCAATTTCAAGTGCACTTTGCACTTGTAGTGCAAAGTGGATTTGCCTTTTGTAAATAACCCCCTAATGCCGCGTACGCACGAGCGGACTTTTCTACCGGACTGGTCCGACGGACTATCCAACAGACTTTCTGAATGAACAGACTTGCCTACACACAATCACACCAAAGTCCGATGGATTCATACGTGATGACGTACACCGGACTGAAATAAGGAAGTTGATAGCCAGTAGCCAATAGCTGCCCTAGCATCGGTTTTAGACCATCGGACTAGCATACAGACGAGCAGATTTTTCGGCCGGACTCGAGTCCGTCTGAAAGATTTGAAACATGTCTTATTTCTAGGTCCGGTGGACTTGTGGGAAAAAAAAAGTCCGCTGGAGCCCACACACGATCAAATTTTCCGATGGAGTCCGGTCTGCCGGACCAAGTCTGCTGGAAAGTCCGCTCATGTGTACGCGGCATAAGTGTGCATGTAGGGGAGTGACATCATCATAGTCTGGCCATTGAAACGGCCTAAGAGCGTGAACCAGTAGGGAAGACCGAATGAAGTGCCAAGAGCAGTGACAGCTCAGCTCTGGAGAGCTCCATTTAAAAGGTAAGGAATAGTGCCCCATTGTTGGTGTCAGTTGAAGGAATAATTCCTCATCAATGTTAGTGGAAGGAATAGTGCCCCATCGTTGAAATCAGTGGAAGGAATAGTGCCCCATTGTTGGTGTCAATCAGGGGAATGGTGCCCCATCATCTATGTCTGTGGAAGAAACTGTGCCTCATTGATGTCAGTAGAAGGAATGGTGCCTCGTATCATTGGGAGAAATGGTGTCCCAAGGGGCAGATAAAGGCAACCAAAGGGACGCTTCTGGCCCCGTAGGGCGCAGTTTGGGACCATTGCTCTAAACATAAAATGGGTTTGGCTAAACAATTAAATTGAATGATGTATGGAACAATCATTTTAAAGTGCGTTTGGCCAGTATTAGACCTTCAGTTCTACAGAAAGCTAAACACATGTTGGTATCTTTAGCTCTAAAGTATAGTAGGACTGATAGTATTCACCAGTAGGCCATGCTGAGACTTGTAGTGTGCATAAGTCTCAGGTAGGACTTGCTGGAACTTCTAGTTCCACAGTTTCATCATATTCAAGCCACAGACGGGATTTCCATCATGTGACTGTGTAGGAGGGTCATTCCCTGCCCTCTGGGGTGATCGGCATGCCCAGTGTGTTAGCTGTAGCCTGTAACCATCTTTAGTCTCTATAGGAATTCTCATTGTGCTGGCAGAAAAATGGTTAAGAAGTAAAGTGCAGCATAAATAGGATGGCTGTTGCTGTGACTGCCCCCTCTGTGCCTCATTATATCCTCAATATTTCAAGATTGTGTCACATTGACAAATATAGATAATACATTCCGCCTATGACGTCAAGACTGGCAGCTATTGTAGTGGGGTAATGATGCTGGGGGAGGGGGTAAGACAATGCGAAAGGGGCAGCAAGGAGACACAGGGGACCCAGGCAGGCTGTAGAAGGGGGAAGGGGCATGACGGGAGCATCTCCTATTGTACTGCCTATTGAGATGGGGGTTGGTTGTCCTTACAGGCTATTCAATCAGAAAATAATGGAAAACATGTCATTTTATGTGCCAAAACTCAATTGATAATTCTGCGTATTATTCTTTACTAGGAACTGCAGACAGAAACCCAGCTATGGATCTAAAACTGGCAAATGACTTAATAGTGCAATTTTAGACAGACATCAACCATTTCTATAAATGTCTTTATACTTTATTGTGCCCCCCTGCATCTAACTGACGTCCACCTTTTCAGGGATTTTTAGCTCCTGTGGGTGGCTATTGTCTGTTTTTGTGGATTAGGAAGGCTGGTGATGGTCCGCTAAGTATATTCCTAAAGAAAAAGATCCTTGCCAAAGTGTTCTATTGAGCATCAGATCAAACTGATTCTTTATAGTAAACCCGTCCTGAGATAAACTGTCATTGTTGGTGACTTCTGAAAATGCTAATTGCCTGGCTGTGATGACAACACACTTGCCTCAGCCAGTCACTGACCCAGAGCAAATACGTAGGTCAGAAGTCCTTTTTTCAATACATACCTGTTTTTAAGCAAGGAAGTTGGAATGACAGCCAGGCAGAGAGCATGACAGCCAGGCAGATAGCATCTGCAGAAGCAAAGGTTGGTATTAGTAACAGCCATGTTTTTGTTAAGAGACATTAATTATTGTGCCTTTTGTAATCATTAAAGTATAACTTAAGGCAGAAATGTTTTTTTCAGATTTGGGTAGAGTAGAGAGGGATTAGAACAACTGTCAGGTTTTTATTGCTCTTTATGTCTTTGGTTGTAGCTAGAACAAGAATAGATGGGAAATCTTCCAGTGGGGACACAAGGTTCTAGCGACCATGGTGACAACTATTTCCTGTCTTAGCTGTGGGACAGGAGGTAAGGGGAAATCTCAACAATGGGACATAGATGGCAAAAAAAAAAAAAAAAAATGGCAGAAGTTATAACCCTCCCTTACTCTATTGAAAGCAAAAAAAAAGTTTTGCCTTTAGTTCTACTTTAATACATCACACTTTTTTTTTCAAATGCAAACATTGTAAGAACCTGAATTTGACTTGGTATCCACCTCTTGGAATCTACTGTACAGCAGAGCTTAGACTGAGGGAGAAGCCATACAAAGAGCCAGTTGGGACTACTGCAGTGCATGAAGCATGCAGATAAGGGGAGAGAGAGTGACAGGACTCATCGGTGCACTGCTTCTCCTTTCATTGTTCAGTCATTGGGTGAGGGGCCAGAGAGTGAAACTATAGCAGAGAAAAATCAGGCCCCCCCCCCCCTTTTTTTTTTTTTTTGGTGTAAATCTCAGGACTGGATGAACAGAATGCAAAACCCTAAACAGTTCTCATACATCTTACATCTGTGTATTTAGCTTTGGTCTGGAGTTCAGCTTTAGGGCCTTTTCACCCAAGATGTGGTGGGACTTCTTTGGGTGGCTATTCTAGCGCAGTCCCACCGCACTACAAGGCAGAATGTCTCCTTATCTGCCAAGTTCACACCACTGCATTGTGGTGGTGTGCGCTGGAACAAAGTACTGCATTGTGGTGGTGTGCTCTGGAACAAAGTACTGCATTGCGGTGGTGTGCGGGTGGTGTGCACTGGAACAAAGTACTGCATTGCGGTGGTGTGCACTGGAACAAAGTACTGCATTGTGGTGGTGTGCGCTGGAACAAAGTACTGCATTGTGGTGGTGTGCGGGTGGTGTGCACTGGAACAAAGTACTGCATTGTGGGGGTGTGCAGGTGGTGTGCAGTGGAACAAAGTACTGCATTGGGGTGGTGTTAGCTGGAACAAAGTACTGCATTGCGGTGGTGTGCGGGTGGTGTGTGCTGGAACAAAGTACTACATTGCGGTGGTGTGCGGATGGTGTGTGCTGGAACAAAGTACTGCATTGCGATGGTGTGCGCTGGAACAAAGTACTGCATTGTGGTGGTGTGCGGGTGGTGTGCGCTGGAACAAAGTACTGCATTGAGGTGGTGTGCGGGTGGTGTGCACTGGAACAAAGTAATGCATTGTGGTGGTGTATGCTGGAACAAAGTACTGCATTGTGGTGGTGTGCGGGTGGTGTGCACTGGAACAAAGTACTGCATTGTGGGGGTGTGCGGGTGGTGTGCGCTGGAACAAAGTACTGCATTGTGGTGGTGTGCGCTGGAACAAAGTACTGCATTGTGGTGGTGTGCGCTGGAACAAAGTACTGCATTGTGGGGGTGTGCGGGTGGTGTGCGCTGGAACAAAGTACCGCATGGTGTGCGGGTGGTGTGCGCTGGAACAAAGTACTGCATTGAGGTGGTGTGTGCTGGAACAAAGTACTGCATTGAGGTGGTGTGCGGGTGGTGTGCGGGTGGTGTGTGCGCTGGAACAAAGTACTGCATTGCGGTGGTGTGCGGGTGGTGTTAGCTGGAACAAAGTACTACATTGCGGTGGTGTGCGGGTGTTGTGTGCTGGAACAAAGTACTGCATTGTGATGGTGTGCGCTGGAACAATGTACTGCATTGTGGTGGTGTGCGGGTGGTGTGCGCTGGAACAAAGTACTGCATTGTGGTGGTGTGCGGGTGGTGTGCGTTGGAACAAAGTACTGCATTGTGGTAGTTTGCGGGTGGTGTGTGCTGGAACAAAGTACTGCATTGCGATGGTGTGCATTGGAACAATGTACTGCATTGTGGTGGTGTGCGGGTGGTGTGCGCTGGAACAAAGTACTGCATTGTGGTGGTGTGCGGGTGGTATGCGCTGGAACAAAGTACTGCATTGTGGTAGTGTGCGGGTGGTGTGTGCTGGAACAAAGTACTGCATTGTGATGGTGTGCGCTGGAACAAAGTACTGCATTGCGATGGTGTGCGCTGGAACAAAGTACTTCATTGTGGTGGTGTGCGCTGGAACAAAGTACTGCATTGTGGTGGTGTGCTCTGGAACAAAGTACTGCATTGTGGTGGTGTGCGGGTAGTGTGCTCTGGAACAAAGTACTGCATTGTGGTGGTGTGCACTGGAACAAAGTACTGCATTGTGGTGGTGTGCACTGGAACAATGTACTGCATTGTGGTGGTGTGCACTGGAACAATGTACTGCATTGTGGTGGTGTGCGCTGGAACAAAGTACTGCATTGTGGTGGTGTGCGCTGGAACAAAGTACTGCATTGTGGTGGTGTGCGGGAACAAAGTACTGCATTGTGGTGGTGTGCGGGTGGTGTGCACTGGAACAAAGTACTGCATTGTGGGGGTGTGCGCTGGAACAAAATACTGCATTGTGGTGGTATGCGGGTGGTGTGCGCTGGAACAGAGTACTGCATTGCGGTGGTGTGCGGGTGGTGTGCACTGGAACAAAGTACTGCATTGTGGGGGTGTGCGGGTGGTGTGCACTGGATCAAAGTACTGCATTGTGGTGGTGTGCACTGGAACAAAGTACTGCATTGTAGTGGCGTGCGGGTGGTGTGCACTGGAACAAAGTACTGCATTGTGGTGGTGTGTGGGTGGTGTGCGCTGGAACAAAGTACTGCATTGTGGTGGTGTGTGGGTGGTGTGCGCTGGAACAAAGTACTGCATTGAGGTGGTGTGCGGGTGGTGTGCACTGGAACAAAGTACTGCATTGCGGTGGTGTGCGGGTGGTGTATCCTGGAACAAAGTACTGCATTGCGGTGGTGTGCAGGTGGTGTGCGCTGGAACAAAGTACTGCATTGCGGTGGTGTGTGCTGGAACAAAGTACTGCATTGTGGTGGTGTGCGGGTGGTGTGCGCAGGAACAAAGTACTGCATTGTGGTTGTGTGCGGGTGGTGTGCGCTGGAACAAAGTACTGCATTGTGGTGGTGTGCGGGTGGTGTGCGCAGGAACAAAGTACTGCATTGTGGTGGTGTGCGGGTGGTGTGCGCTGGAACAAAGTACTGCATTGTGGTGGTGTGCGCTGGAACAAAGTACTGCATTGAGATGGTGTGCGCTGGAACAAAGTACTGCATTGTGGTGGTGTGCTGGTGGTGTGCGCTGGAACAAAATACTGCATTGCGGTGGTGTGCGGGTGGTGTGCGCTGGAACAAAGTACTGCATTGTGGTGGTGTGCGGGTGGTGTGCTCTGGAACAAAGTACTGCATTGCGGTGGTGTTGCGGGATGTGTGCGCTGGAACAAAGTACTGCATTGTGGTGGTGTGCGGGTGGTGTGCGCTGGAACAAAGTACTGCATTGCGGTGGTGTGCGGGTGGTGTGCGCTGGAACAAAGTACTGCATTGCGATGGTGTGTACTGGAACAAAGTACTGCATTGTGGTGGTGTGCGGGTGGTGTGCGCTGGAACAAAGTACTGCATTGTGGTGGTGTGCGGGTGGTGTGCTCTGGAACAAAGTACTGCATTGCGGTGGTGTGCGGGATGTGTGCGCTGGAACAAAGTACTGCATTGTGGTGGTGTGCGGGTGGTGTGCGCTGGAACAAAGTACTGCATTGCGATGGTGTGCACTGGAACAAAGTACTGCATTGTGGTGGTGTGCAAGTTTTGTGCGCTGGAACAAAGTACTGCATTGCGGTGGTGTGCGCTGGAACAAAGTACTGCATTGCGGTGGTGTGCGGGTGGTGTGCGCTGGAACAAAGTACTGCATTGCGGTGGTGTGCGCTGGAACAAAGTACTGCATTGTGGTGGTGTGCACTGGAACAATGTACTGCATTGTGGTGGTGTGCACTGGAACAATGTACTGCATTGCGGTGGTGTGCGCTGGAACAAAGTACTGCATTGCGGTGGTGTGCGGGTGGTGTGTGCGCTGGAACAAAGTACTGCATTGCGGTGGTGTGCGGGTGATGTGCGCTGGAACAAAGTACTGCATTGCGGTGGTGTGCGGGTGATGTGCGCTGGAACAAAGTACTGCATTGCGGTGGTGTGCGCTGGAACAAAGTACTGCATTGCGGTGGTGTGCGGGTGGTGTGCGCTGGAACAAAGTACTGCATTGCGGTGGTGTGCGGGTGGTGTGCGCTGGAACAAAGTACTGCATTGCGGTGGTGTGCGCTGGAACAAAGTACTGCATTGCGGTGGTGTGCGGGTGGTGTGCGCTGGAACAAAGTACTGCATTGCGGTGGTGTGCGCTGGAACAAAGTACTGCATTGTGGTGGTGTGCGCTGGAACAAAGTACTGCATTGCGGTGGTGTGCGCTGGAACAAAATACTGCATGCAGTACTTGTTTCCAGCGCAGTGCAAGGCAACCCACTGCCTTGCACCGCACGGAAATGAAACTTTATGAGATGTTTGTATGACATTAGGCTGGATCGCATTGCACACCAGCCGCTGCATTGTAAACCTCAGACATAAAAAGTGAACAAAGCATATGCCTCTATAGTGTGTACTTGTCTCAATCCAAAGCACTGAGTGTGATTTCTCTCTGCTGTCTCCTTCCTGTGCTATCTGCATGAACCCCTTCTAAAGGGGGGGTTCACACTGCCGCAACTTGGGATTCGACTTGTGAGACCCCAAGTCGCGTGACATATAAAATCCCATTTTAGTCAATGGGAGCTGTCTTAATTAGCACTACTGAAGTCACTCCAACTTTAGAAAAGCTTCCTGTACTACTATAAGGCGACTTCTATCCGACTTGTGCCCATAGTCTTTAATGGAAGTCTTCTCCAAGTCAGATCCTCATCTATATTGATGTGATTTGGATCTGACATTACAGGAAGGTTACCCAGCCATTCCCTAAAAGTCTCTTCCAAGTCACATCAAAGTAGTACTCAAGTCGCCAGCAAATCACCAGGAAGTTGCCTGGCAAAGTCGCGACTTTCAGGTTGCAGTAGTATGAACCGAGCCTGAAAGCTTTTCCTGACTCCCAACAATCAATCACAGGTGATTTGGGTAAGAGGCCTCCAGCACACAGCCTGTAATTGATCGCCCAAGTTGTGCATGTTTCCTGTTTGAGACTGTGACTGTGTAGAACGGGTGTGTCGATTCCCTCCATTCAGCTCTCAGGTTACACTTATCTGTCCTCACTGAGCTCTGCAGTGCGTGACATCATATCCCCGCCCCAGTGGTGGCTGGGGAAGTTTTAGGATGGGGGGGGGCAGACTCCGCCCCTCCTATTTGACCAATCCCACTTCTTATAAACCCCACCCCTTATAGAATCCACCCACTCCGTCCCGTGTTCCACTTGCTTCCACCCATAGTGTCAGGAGTATACAGCTCAGCATCACAGGAGAGAGTATATAGCACAACCTCACAGATCAGGGTATATAGGTCAGCATTACAGATAGGGTATATAGCTCAGTATTATGGATTGGGTATATAGGTCAGCATTACAGATAGGGTATATAGCTCAGTATTATGGATTGGGTATATAGGTCAGCATTACAGATAGGGTATATAGCTCAGTATTACAGATAGGGTATATAGCTCAGTATTACGGATTGGGTATATAGCCCAACATTACAGATGGGGTCAGGGGTGGCCGTGGGGCTCATGGCACTTATGCACCCTCCCGCACCAGGGACGGCTGCGGGGCTCGCGGCACTGTCAGCCAGCACCCCCCCTGGCACTTACTATTTGGCAGGTTGCTCTTCTGCTGTGTCCTCCTCTGCTCCTGTGTCCTCCAGGCAGTGGCAGTGGCATGTCTCCTCTTGCAAATCGCTAGGCATCCAATAGGATCGCCTGGCACCTTGGCCAATCTGGAAACACGACTTATGACCTACCTCCTGATTGGCGGGAAGGAACTGTAGTGTGAAAATAGCAACAGTTCATTTGCTATGGTCACACAATTGGGTGGGATTGGGGTGCAAATTGGGTGGGATTGGGGTGCACTCTCTGCTCCCTGAGCCCATCCCATTTTGAAGCCTATTAGAGCCTCTGGCTCTGATCAGGTGCTTCAACCCCCCCCCCCCCCCGCCTTAGGAATTCATGAATCTGGCATCCTGAAAGGGGCTGGGCGCATGGATAGGGAGAGCAGCAGCTGTGTTGGGGGGGTGGCGCCCGTGCGCCCACAATGCACAGGTCGCCTCTGCCCCGCCCCCTGCCTGCTGAAGCTCAGATAAGCTGTACAAATTATGTGCTGCAGATAAATAGGTACAACTTATGTAGGAGGATTTGTTTCTGTGTATCACCTGAGGCCAGTCACTTCAGTGGGTATATGTAAGGGTTTACAACCACTTTAAAGCCTTTATTAGCCTAATATGTCTGATAACATTGGAACAGTAAAGACAACCAAAGTGAATTCAATGTAAAAGTAAAATCTGCTAACTTTAGCATGGAGAAGGCAATTTGTGCAGTTATCGGCTCTTTCACCTAATGATCACTTGTATTTAGGTTACTTGAACCTTCAGCGAGCAACTTAACAATGTTTTGTTGCCGGAGTCCCGCGCCCGTGTTTTTATATGTAACCCTCACGGGATCGAGTCTCAGAAGTTGATTCTTGTAATAACAGGCTGTGAAAGGCACAAATTGCTGTTTTATTGTTGCCAATGTGTTTTTCCGACTTGTAAGCCGGCGCTCACCCCCTCTGATTACAGCTTTTCCTCGCAAGTAGGCGGGGACCAGCGGACGCCACCACAGAGCCGTTCTTCGACTGCTATTTGTCACGCCGTGGCGGCACTTATCACCCGCACACCTTGATTTCACGTCAGTCCAATTTCCTGTGTCACTGAGTGACTGGTCAACCGGACCTCTGCAACCTAAACCCTGAATTATCCTGCCTGACACACACGCCAAGGTTTCTAGAAAGCCTGTAATCGCTGCTCGCAAATCAACGAGGCTGGGAAAAAAAAAACAGCACTGGGAACATGTACAAAATATCCACTGAGTTAATAGGGAACTCCGGTCCAAGCAGAATTTTTTTTTTTTAAATAAAGCAACTAGTTAACTACTTGCCGACCGCCCTATAGCAGTTTTACTGCGCTGTGCAGGATCACATATATATACAGGATCCTGTACTTCCGGGTAGCAGGCGCGAGTGCGTGGTGCCGCCATGATTCTCCACAGCAGGAGCCGATCAGGGGGTCCTGTGGACTCGATGACTGCTGGCACCCGCTGATCGTTCGGTACACAGGCAGAACGGCGGTCTGCCTATGTAAACAAGGCAGTGTGCCGTTCTGTCAGTAAGGAAGGTATGGATCCTGTGTTCCTGCAAAGTAGAGACATGGAACCATGCCTTCCCTTAGCTAAAGCACCTAACACACAGTGCACAAACACTGGCTAGGCACACAGTTATCCTTTTGATCGCCCCTGATGTTAACCCCTTCCCAGCCAGTGTCAGTACCAGTGACAGTGCATATTTTTAGCACTGATCACTGTATTAGTGTCACTGTCTCCCACAAAAGTGTCAGTTAGTGTCTGACTTGTCCGCTGCAAAATCGCAGTCCCGCTATAAGTTGCTATTCGCCGCCATTACTACTAAATAAATAATCCAGAAGTGTATGCCATAGTTTTTAGACGCTAAACCTTTTGCGCAAACCAATCCAAATATACTTATTAGGATTTTTTTTTTACCAAAAATATGTAGCAGAATACGTATTGGCCTAAATTAATGAAGAAATTAGATTTTTTTTTTTGATTTATTGGATGTGTTTTATAGCAGACAGTAAAAAAAAAATTTTTTTTCAAAATTGTAGGTCTTTTTTGTTTATAGCGCAAAAAAACCCCAAAAAACGCAGAGATGATTAAATACCACCAAAAAAATTGTGAGGAAAAAAGGACATACATTTTATGTGGGTACAGCTTTGCAGGACCGCGCAATTGTCAGTTAAAGTAAAGCAATGCCATATCGCAAACAATGGCTTAGTCATGAAGGGGGGTAAATCTTCTGGAGATGAAGTGGTTAAAGTAGACCTTGCATTATATATATTTTTCATGTTCAGTGTATTGCTCATAATTAATACTTAATACTGTCAGGTATTTATTAGCTGTCACAAAGATCACCATCCTCCCCCAGACTGTGCCTTCATCTGCTTTTCTCTTCAGAGCACCATCTTTGTTCAAGCATAATCTAAAGCAAGCATCTCATTCCTGGAATAATGACGGCAACACAGAAATGACACGGCCACGCAAATCCTTGTGCCTGTTCACAAATGTCTGACACAAATCAGCCTCTTTTTTTGTGACTTGCTGTAAAGTTAGAATGTACAGTCTGATCACCGGAGGAGAGAAGACTAGGGGAATGCTTCCTCTTGCTTTTTTTTTTTTTTTTTACTAATAAAGGTAAAGCTTTTTGGAAATCCATTACTGTTGCTGTACATTGTGATGCATGCAGACTTGCAATAGTTTTAGACACTAGTTTTCAACAACAAAGTTTGCCATGGTGGAAAATAAATTCATTAAACCAAAGAAAAAAAACATTTGTCACACATGGTAAAAAAAAAAAAAAAAAAAAAAAAAAAACAATAAAAATTATTAAATTCTAAAAAAAATTTCAGCAAAAAATCCATATGCATACTTTTTGTTCGGTGCAGTCTGCGACTTCAGGAGCCTCCCTGGTCTCTCCTGCTATCATCATTCCTAATGTGATGTTTTGGCTGTGTTGATTAGTAAGGGATGTGCAGGGCATTCCCTTTGTCTCTGCAGGAGCTGCACACTCCTGGGAGTCATGACAAATAGCTAGCAATAATAGTTACCTTGTATGCACCATGAAATCATATGATTGCGTCATTTTAACTTTTAGTATGTTGTTACAATAAATGCAGCATCAACAAAATGTAACTTTTTACAGTATTGTATCCTATTGTTTTTTTCTGTTTGCCTATATTGCACATTGATTTTTATGTAACCTTCTTCTGTATACAGAACTGTAAGATGAGTTTCCACTTCTTTATTTTAAATTAAGCCCGTCTCTGGCCAAAATATTTTTTTTTATTGTTAATGGCAGCAATTAAATTTATTAGTAAGGTGCTGTAAGTAATAAGAGGTGATGGGGTCGGAAGGTATGTGTAGTGGAGCAGAGGGACTTATAAGTGATATTAAAGGTATTTTTTTAAAATAACAAACATCTCATACTTGCTTGCTCTATGTAATGGTTTTGCACAGAGCAGGCCCGGGCCCCTCCTCACTGGCTGTGATTGACAGCAGCGGGAGCCAGTGGCTGTTTTATCATTCAGCCAATGAGAAGGCAGAGAACTGGGACAGCAGCCGCTCTCGTGCACATTGCTGAATACTGAAGGTTTTTTGCCTTCATACACAGAATGCATGAAGATAAAAACCTTCAACCTCAAGAACCACTTTAAGTAAAAACCCCACATTCACCCACATCCCACCCAGCCTATAACAAAAATGACAGCTGGACGGGCCTCTCATCGATCCGGGTGGACGTCATACGACACAGCTGATGTCTCAAACCCATTTATACAGTATGTGTATTTCATGTAGTTCAGAATTAAAAGGTTAACTCCACTTGTGTTGAGGAAAAAACATTCCTCTTTGGGTGATCTATGTACATTGCAAGGATTTTAACAAACTTTGTTGCAGATTCCTACCTTCTGTTATTCTGGAGAAATAGCTGTTTGCCTGTGTCCATGTGCGAAGTGAATGTTAATGGGAGTGATTTTAAAATGCTCAATCAGCTGTTGCACTTGCAGGGTTCTAATAAGGGAAAGTGGCAGGGTCTACATCCCTTTAGATGTGATTTCTCTTTGGGAGTATCTCACTAAAAATGACATTTCTGTTGCAGAGTATGCCCAAAAAATGACATGTATCTGCAAACTTCTGGAAAAATCAGTGAGCCAATCACACAAGCAGGAAATGACAATTGTGGGGGCCATTCTGTACACTATCTGTGTACAGAACGCCTCCAGGTAGCCATATTGCATTTTACAGAAAATTACAGCTCTGCAGATTGAAAAGGAAAGATCATTTTTAACAACATTCCATTACAATTTTGCGTTCTTTTTTCACTTATGTCACAAATAATAAAAAACCCAGTGGTGATTACATACCACCAAAAGAATGCTCTATTTGTGAGAAAAAAATTTAGTTTGGATACAGTGTTTCATGACTAATTGTCATTCAAAATGCAAGAGCACTGAAAGCTGAAAATTGGTCTGAGCAGGAAGGGTGGAAAAGTGCCCAGTATTGAAGTGGTTAAACCTGGTCTGCTATTTATCTGTGCAAGTACCTGTTAATGCTAGAGTTCACATATACTTAAAGAAAGCAGGCTCCATTACATTCCTAATGTTAGACCCCCCCCAGCTGCTTAAGAGTTGCATTTTCAGCAGACCCTTATGGGGAATGTAGTTGCTCACCAGGCACAGGCTTGTAGTACTTCTGCAAACACACCAAGCTATTTTCATGGCAAAGACCAGAGAGAGGACACGGGATTCTCTCACAGCATTTAAGAGCCCAAGTCTGTAACCTGGAAACCATCCATTTTTTTTTTTTTTTTTTACACTAAATTCATTAATAATAAAGTATAGAAAACTTGGTCACTTCGCTCTAACAGCGCAGCGATGCATAAGCACAATATCCAAGCATGATTTGCGAGTTTCATTAGAGGTGCTTTGTCTGAATATTATTAAAAGTCAGGGTTGCATGGGGGCTGCTGCAAGTATCTGCCTTCAGAATCTGTACCTATGCCTGATACTTCTGGATTTGGCACTCGAATTACAGCCTTCTTGTCCACCCTGAACAAGAGCAGCCAGCCGCTAGGGCAGAATGCAATCACATGGGGAGAAGGATGCTTGCTAAACCCTGTGTAACCTTATGACATTATAGAACTTTTGGGGTGCCCTCAACATTTCTTGGCAGTGGTGGAGAAAGACAGAGCTAAGAAGCCTCATGGTTTTTAACCACCTTATGGTTAACATGCACCTGTACCCAGATTATGAAAAAAATCCTAGCAATCCAGGTATCTGGGCTGTGCCCCAGAGCCTAGCAGGGGTATTTTGTGGGCATAAAGACACCAAACTGTGTACAGCGTATATTATCGGTAGGCTTATACTTTGGGAGGTTCCAAAGTTGTTTGGATCTTAAAGTGGAATTCCATGTAAAAATAAAAAAATACACCTTATTTCTATGAATAATATTAAAAACATTTATATTATGCATTATTATAATTGCTAAATGTCTAATTAGAAACAACAGTCTAGACTTTATACACATGATATGGCGTTGCCCGAAACTTACCCAATATTGGGCAGAGATTATACAGGTTATTTCTGACCTAGCTCAAGCACCTATATCTCTTAACCCACTGGTGTTAGGCGCAATTGATGCTGAAATGTATCCAAAAGGTATTTACAATATGGTGACCAGATTATTGCACCTAGCTAGAAAGTTAATTGCCCGATTTTGGATGGCATCCACTGTGCCTACTAAGGCGCAATGGTTTGCATATGTTAACTCCCTTCTACCTAGAGAACAATTGGCTTTTTGTCATCGAAACACAGTTAAAAAATGTAATCTCATTTGGCAGAGTTGGCTTTTGATAATCCATGTCTTGCCCCTCCACAACTAGTGATGAATAGACTGTTACAATGTTGAACCCACCAAGAGTTACAATGGTTTTGGCCTGAGCTTTGGAATTTCTCTGAGCTTTATTTCCAAGAGTAGAAAAAAATATGCCATTCTGAGCAATTGTCCATTGACAAGCTCTGGTTGTTTTGTTTGTATTTTTTTTCTTTTTTTTTCTTATTTTTCTTTATTTCTTTACAAAAACTTCATATAAGAGACAAATATGATGCATGCGATGGTCATTATTTTTCTGTATACCATATGTACAGTGCTTGTGCCATTGGTTGATTGATATGTATATATATGTATATCTTTTTTTATATTTTTATTACAATGTGCAGTTACTTAACATTCCTGTCAATAAAAAAGTTTGGGTTAAAAAAAAAAAAAAAAAAGAACAGTCTAATCCAGACAATCAGCAGTCCTCCTCTGCTTCACCGATAACTTCTTGGTACCGTTGTCCGTGTCTGTGCTAGAAGCCCCGCCCCTGTCCCCTCAATGATCACACCCACAGGCTACAGAAGACCAGGGATGTCATTCCCTGAAGTGACACTTGTAGGCAGAAAGAGACACGCCCACTGCCTGACCTTCCAGTGTGAACGAAGAGGCTTTGTGATCACATGATGGCATTACATTATGAAGAAAAAAAGTACGAAAACAAAACTTTAAAAAAATTTAGAGATGGACTTACATTACTGAAAAGATTGCAGGAGTTTCTTTAAACACAATTATTTTCAAATTAAAGTGTTTGTCCAATCTTCAACAGTAAAAAAAAAAAAACAAAAAAAAAAAAAAACTATAAAACAAATCCTAACTGATCTTTGTAGCTGCAGGCACTATGGAGTAATTCATCCTCAAATGCAGCAGCAGAGACTATTACAACCCATTTACACCATATTGCATCCACTGCAATGCCCTAATTAATTTTTTTCTTCATCGAGGCATGTTGCAATGCGCTGAAATGCAACTCATTTCAAACAAATAGGCTATACCACACCTCAAAAGCTGCTTTTTTTTCAAAGATCAGCACCCCACACAGGACACTATGGGTTGTGATGCAGTAAGGTGCATTGCAGAATTGTGGTAGCGCATGCTACTGCAGTGAAATGGTGTAAACTATCTCTAATTTTGAGTTTCAGTGGATTTCTAACTGCTTACAGCATTTCTGTTTACATTAGAAGACTAGCACCTTCAAAGTCAGAGAGGAGCTGCAATTTCAGTACATCTTTTGTGAAATTTGAAGATGAATGTCTTCACAGTGATTGCAGTGTCAGAGGTCAGTGAGGATTTGTTAAAGCTATTAAAAAAAAAAAAATTGCTTTAGATATGCTTAAAGTGTTACTAAACCCAGGACCCTGTATTCACTATATCTGGTCTCCCACAATACACCAAACATGAAAATGCAATTATTTTAGTAAATATAAACTGCTAAGTACCTTTTCTCATCAGCAGTATATAGCAGTCTTGTGACTTCTATCAGTGTCGGGCCGAGCACTGGTTAAAGCTTGTAGGAGGAGTTTTCATTCTCTTATGATTGTCCTATGAGGCTGCATGACCCCTGACCCTCTGTCTGAACAGTGCTGATTGGCCCTGTGCGGATCACATACACCCACCCAAAAAAAATTTATAAAAGCTCTCTGCACATGCTCAGTTTGGTGTGTATTGTTAGAGTGCCTCCAATGCTCTGTACCAGTGTTTCTCAACTCCAGTCCTCAAGGCGCACCAACAGGTCATGTTTTCAGGATTTCCACTAATTTTGCACAGGTGATTTGATCAGTTTCACTGCCTTAGTAAACACCACAGCCCTTTCATTTGAGGGAAATCCTGAAAACATGACCTGTTGGTGCGCCTTGAGGACTGGAGTTGAGAAACACTGCTCTGTACTATCAAGAGATTGGGAACAGTAAAAGAAGGGGAGGATCAGAGAAGACAGGATCAAACAGCCTTTTAAAACAATGCAGAGGATTAACCCCTTAGGTACCACAGTGAGTATAACAAGCATGTTTTGCTGCATATACAGACTGATTTTACTGTTAGGGGTTTAGTAATACTTTATTATTATTCACACTCGTGCAGAATCCCAATGTTGACTGGTTCTCTTTAGATTCAAGGCTCCATTTAGTACAATCACAAACATAACATGAAGAAAACCCCAAAAACAATTACATTTTCCCACCCAAGTGAATTAACGCTAACAAAACTTCATTTTGCTGTGGGTTAAATTCCTTTTCGTGGAGTAATAACGAACGGAGGTCATTGGGAAATGATGGCAGTCATGTTATTGCACGTCTGTTATTGTGGTGTCACGGGTCATCCTTCATCTCATCAGCTGTCGAGTTACTGGATGTAGAATTGGATGTCCTGGGGCGTCGCAGTGCGTCCGCGTATCTTGCAGATGAGTAATAGACACCCAGTGTGAGTTCCTCGCTGAAAGGTCGCTGGAAGGTGCAAATATTCTTCTCATCTTCCCTAATAAGTGATGATTTTCTGCCTGGGTCACTGGTGTCAGTTACAACATCTTCACCAATTCACAGTCATACAGCGGGTGCTGCAAACCATCCTCTGCAGCTTCTGCTTTACTGTTCCTAGTGAAAAGGCAGGTTTATTCATACAGCTGACTTCACATGTGAGCTTGTATGTACAGTAATAGGGCTACCTGCAAAAAAGGTTTGTAAATGAATGTTCTTGGTTTCAAAATGGCTACATGTTCTTAGGAGGTCATCAACATTTTGTACAGGCTTCTGCTTCTAGTATTCTGCACTCCTACCCTCCGTCCTGCCTTGACTTAAAGTCATATCATCAGCCCTGAGCTCTCATTCTCCTCTAAGCCTACCTAAGCATTTCCCCTTCATGCCCATCATCTTGCACAGATGGCACTCCCACTGTAAGGCTGATTTTAACTTTCTGCTGGTGTATAGCAAAGTTTTATAAAGTTTTATTCCTTTACAAGAATGTGTGTACTAGATCGAGATGTCACATAACTTAGACACTATAGCACATCCCACACATTGCATATTGGCCTTAAAGTGATACTAAATACACACTGGATTTATTTTTATTTTTTTTATAATTCTTTTTATTTCTTTAACAGACAAAACAAGACAAAACAAAACCTCATACACATTGAAGCAAAATATTAAAGCAAGTTTAAGATCCAAGCACATTACATATCAGCCATCAATTTGAAAATAGAAAATAAACATAAAATAAACATGCTATTTAAAGTTTATTTTTTCGCTATTTTAGATGTGTATTGATATTTAATTTGTTAGTCCATTCCAACCACAGTGGCCCCAGACATCCTATATATATAAATGCCTATATTAAATCCATTGTTAGTAACCCTTGTGGGCACATGATGCCGTATATGGCCTATAAATTAGGACTATATGGGCATGACTCATTGAATCCAGCAAAGTTCCCTCTTTTAAACAATTCGAATAAAGGGAAGACAGCACGGGAGCAAGGAGATCTCCATGGGCCTTATAGAATTCAATGGGAAGGCCATCCGGACACACTGTTTAATTTAAATTCTCGCTTCTCTTTCTGTATCTGGATGATGGCACTGTAATTATTTTATTTAAAACAATCTAAGTACCTTTTTCCTAATCGATATACAGCTGTCACATGTCCCAGATCATTCCCAGCCTGTCTGCAGGGAAACATGAGCAGGAGGAGCTTCTAGTCCTCTGCTGCCGGTCACATGTTCAATATAAAAAAAACAGCCTTTTGAATACAGTGTAAACATCAATAAATAATATGAATAAACTGTTTTAAAATTGGCATGTAAATATATATTTGAAATCAAATTTTTATTATTTTGTGGAAATAACATCGTGTGGGTGTATTTCTGCCAGTCACAGGCTGTGTCTTAGAGTAAGAGGGAGGTGAAGACTCCATTAATCTGCATGTAATATCCCGTACCATTGTGTTTAGCTGATTACATTGTGTTTAGCTAGTTAGTGGGCTTGGAAGAGGAGGGAAGGAGTAGGCTGTCATTTACCACTGTGTATTAGCCCACATGTGTCACTCTATATTCACATGCGTTACTCAGATGTGATATGGAGGAATCTCACTGAAACTGAGCATGTGCAGAGTTGCCACCACAGCTGCAAAATCCCTAGCTGAATTGGAGACATGGACAGAAGGTGGAGATAGAGAACAGCAGGATCAACCAGGTTTTTGCAGAATACAGAAAACGAATCCCACAGTGAGTGAGTATAAACAGCATGTAATACAGGATGTATTGATATTTTTTATGATGTGGGTTTAGTGACACTTTAATATAGCTTTTGGAGCTGAAAGGGCCATTGCTGTAAGGTTCCATATGTAATAGCATCGCTGAAGATTCAGGGAGCACAAACCACCTGCTTAGGGATTCATCCAGGTATTGCTGTATTCCACGTCTCTCCCTTTTGTTGGTGATCTAAGCACATAAGTACATCCACTGTGGGCTCATCATCTGCACTGACAGTTCAAATCTGATTGGTGATTTTCACTGGAGATTGAGGAAATTACCCTGCACTGTTTAAGAAAGAAGACCTTGCTGAATGTGTAAGGTGTGGTCAGCAGCACACTGTCAGCCAGTATGCCCAGTGCACATCCCAGACCAGGAAGGTACACATACATGATCACCCAGGGTACTGCAGAAGCCAGGAGGATGTGTTGCCCATACATGATGAAAATTTGTGGTGGGTTCTCTATACTGTACAACTCTTCCCTGGTGACACCCCCCGAAGCATAACATACACTAGGAGCATGGTTGGGGACTACTCTAAAAATAGATTGATATGAATGGCAGGCAGAGGCGTAACTAGAACGGCCAGAGCCACGGTGCAAGGATCCCCCTTTTCCTTCTTATAAAACCTGTGTACTGTGTTTTATTTTTGACACTTTTTTTTTTTAGGTGAATAGGTAGGGGTACAATGTACCCCATACTCATTCCCATAGGTTGGGAGGCCAGGATCTGGGGGCTCCCTTATCAAAGGGGGCTTCCAGATTCCGATAAGCTCCTTCCCGCAGACCCCGACAACCAACGGCCAGGGTTGTTGGGAGGAGGCCCTTTCAACATGGTCCTCATCAACATGGGGACAAGGTGCTTTGGGGTGGGGGGCGCAGGGCCCCGCTGCCCCAAAGCACCCACCCCCCCATGTTGAGGGCATGTGGTCTGGTATGGTTCAGGAGGGGGGCGTTTGCCCGTACCCACCGCCTTTCCTGACCTGCCGGGCTGTGTGCATGGAAAAGGGTCTGCTATGGCCGTTTTTTCAGCGTGTGGGTTCCCATTAAAATTCATACCAGACCAAAGGGCCTGGTATGCTCTTGGAGGGGGAATCCATGCCGTTTTTTTTTTTTTTTTTTTTTTTTTACATTGTGCGTGGAGTTCCCTCTAAAGATTCATACCAGACAATGGCTGGTATTGTCAGGGTTCAAAGTCGGATCCCTGTTCATTGAAGTCGGACTTAGTCACAGGGCAAAGTCGGATCCACAGTTGTACGACTGTCGTGTCATACAAGTGTGAAAGGGGCCTAAGGGGAATCTCTGTGGACTCTGAAATGTAAAGGGGAACCCTGATTTAAGGGGGGGCTTTGATCTAAGGGGGGATGCTATGAAATCTGGTGAGCAGAGACCTCCATCAGAGTTCCCCTTTACACCAGAGTCCATAGCATCCCCCCTTAGATCAGAGCCCCCCTTAAATCAGGGTTCCCCTTTACATTCCAGAATCCACAGAGATCCCTCTTACAGTGAAAATGGAAATTCTGCCGACTCAGATGTAAGGGGTGTTCTGTGAACTCTGATGTAAGAGGGGCTTTGGTGAGCAGAGTTCCCCTTTACACCAAAGCCCCTCTTACATCAGAGTCTACAGAACACCCCTTATATCTGAGTCTGCAGAATTTCCACTTGCACTGTAAGAAGGATCTCTGTGGACTCTGGAATGTAAAGGGGAACCCTGATTTAAGGGGGGCTCTGATCTAAGGAGGGATGCTGTGGACTCTGATGTAAAGGGGAACTCTGATGTTCCACAGAACGCCCCTTACATCTGAGTCACTCTTACATTAGGGAGGGAGAGAGGGGGGGACTTCACTCCTAGTGGATGGAGAGGCATCATCTATTAGCACCTCATCTGGCTGCTGGGCTTCAAACTTCCCACCTACACATCCTCTTTTCTTAAGGCATAGTACTGCCAGGGAGTGTGAGCAGGGCAGACACAGGAGGAGAGGGTGGGATGAGGAGAAGCTGATCAGATCTCTCCTCCCTGGGAGGTGCGGGGGGAGGGGGAATTGTCCGCGCTGGTTTTGGGCTATGAGAGACACTCGCAGCTCAGAGCCCAGCAGCCGTCAACTAAGATTAATGATTCCCTCTAATCCTTTTCCCCTCTCCCTGATATAATAATTACCTACTACTTAAGCATATTTTTTATTATTGGTAAAGGGAAAATAATGATATCTATCAGTAAGAAGTGCTAGTGCAGCAACAAGCGTTACATCTTCTTAAAGGAAACTATTATGCAATAGCTGTCTGTATTAAATGGCGTAGCTGGCAGGACTGTGTGCTGTGGAAAGACTACCAGTGATTTCTGGCTTAACATCAGACTTTAGTGGGTGACATTGCCTTATGCTGCATGACTGGTCAATAATAAACAATTTAAGTTATTATGGCTTACAGTACAGTATGAGAGAGACTGTAGTGGGAACATTAGATTGTAAGTTCCTTTGGCATTAAGCAGCGAAGAGAATGGTTTACCCTCCCTTGTAAAGCACTCCTTGGCTCTAAATAAATATAGGAAATAAATAGTTTAATAAGCATAGTTGCGTGATATAAAGCACAGAAAAAAGTTTCACACTGGAACATTCATTCATTCTTATAAACATTCTTTGTGGTTTATTTCTCTCTTGATACTAATCGTATGGAGCAAATGTTCCCATTTTGACACACACAGTCTATTTGGCATCTCCTTGGAGGGCCAGCGACCTGTAGATGGCTTCCCAATGGAGTATAAGTATGTGCTTTGTACCTCTCAAAGGGGTCGTTCGTCTTGTCACACTGTCCTATGTCGCTTACATAGTTTCCAATGTTTAAAAATCATTTTCTGTAAGACTTGAGCCGAGCTGGTGTGGGGCCTCTTCAATATGTTAGAGATGCTGCAGCCCCTCTAAAGAAGATCACTGCTGAGCATCTTAACACAAAATATCTGATGCACAATATGTGAAAAAAGCATGTAAAATAAAACCAAAGAATTTCCAAGCTCAACTTACCAAACAGCCTGTGACCAACCAAATTAACCTGCCTAACAGTATGCGTTAAAAACAGGGGTTTGGTTGCACACATTTGAAAAATACATGCATAAGCTGCAGGCCACGGCAAGGCACCCTGTAACCTGCAGACCCTAACTCTAACTTTGAAGAGTCTCCACAGTGGGAGCACATGTATTCTAATGGATAGATGAAGGGCAGATGACTGGAGGGAGCCAAACCCTCCTTAAGCGCAGGAGCACACTGAACAGTGACCCAGCACATTGCACAATGGAAGCAAAGGTGTCAGTGCGTTGCCTGACCAATATGTCATAAGCTGCAGACCACGGCAAGGCACTCTGTATCCTGCAGGCCCTAACTCTAACTTTGAAGAGTCTCCACAGTGGGAGCAACCAAACCCCTGTTTTTAACGCATACTGTTAGGCAGGTTAATTCGGTTGGTCGCAGGCTGGTTGGTAAGTTGAGCTTGGAAATTCTTTGGTTTTATTTTACATGCATTTGCCCTTCCAGTGCTCCTTGCTGTGAAGACCAGCTATAGGTGAGGGCAATGACCTTTTTTTGTATGTGAAAAAAGCACTTGGGGGTTTATTTCAAACTTGAGAGTGCAAAATTGCGTGCAGCTCTGTGCAGAAACCAATAAGCTTCCAAGTTTTTTGTCAAAATGTACTTGAATAAACTTAATTTAGAAGCTGATTAGCTACCATGCACAGCTACACCAGATTTAGCACTCTCCAGTTTTAGTAAATCAACCCCTAATGTTTATGGTTTCCCTATGGCTGGAACAATTATATTCATGTGAAGGAATTCAAGTATTATACAGTAGTATACATGTGAAGGAATTAAGTAGTAGAGAATGGTTGAAATGGTAGACAATGTTTGGAACCTTTTTCTTTGCCGCGTCCCACTGAGAACATCTCCCCTCACTTACTGTTGGGTCTTCAACACAACTGGTGAAGGTTAATTGGTTAAGGGGTCCCCTGCATTTTATCAAATCTCATGGCTGCCTATTCCTTCCTTACAGACGTCCATTCAAAAAGTGTGTGCCGGTTTCATTAACAGTGCAGTGGAACACAGGGCAGAACTCCCCACCCACCCAGTCAAGGGCAGGATTCCCCATCTCCTGTGAGGAATTATCTACCCCTTGTGATGTCACTACCCTAATACGTTCAGTGTGTATATGCAGTAAAGCATGCTTATGATACTCACTGTGGAACCTAAGGGGTTAATCCCCCACATTGTGTAAAAAGGCTGATTGATTCTTTGTTTATGATCCTCCCCTTCTTTTTCTGTCCCCAATCCATCTGCTAATAGTACAGAACCTTGGGGGGCACTCTGCACTGATTATTTGCTTGATTTCAAAAATCCAGTCTACATGAGTTGGCTTAGCATGACTTTAGTCTTCACTCTGATAATTAATTCTAAAGAGCAGTGGCGGGCCCGTAATGCAGGGTTAGGGGCGCCATCCCCCTATCCATGCATCTGGCCCCCTAATCTACATGCGGGGTGCTGGATGCATGGATTCCAATCGGGGGTTCTGAGACCTGTTTCCTGATTGGCTGAAAGGAAAAGAGATCCTATTGGCCTAGGAGGAGGGAGGAGACGCAGGGGGAGCCGCCCGGAGGGAAGCACTGCCCACGCCATAGATGGGGCAAGTGCGGGGCTGGTAAATGACCCACCAGTGGAGGGGGCGTGCGGTGACCTGACCGACCAGGGGGGGTGTGGCTGTGGCTGTGGGTGTATTGTTTGCCATCCCCCCAAAAAATATACCACCAGCCACCACTGCTAAAGAGCGTTGTCGTTATAAACCAAATAAAAGCTTTTGTTTGGATCAGGGTTCTTCTTTCCTGCCATCTACAAAATACACTAAAACTTTCATCATTAGAACAACAAAATACATCATTCCTCAATTTGTACCTAAAGTGGACCTAAGCTCAAAATTTTGAACAGTCTTAAAAAGTTAAAGTGATTGTAAAGTCTTTGTTTTTTTTTTTTTTTATAAACATAACAAACATGTTATACTTACCTGCTCTGTGTAGTGGATTTGCACAGGGCAGCATGGATCCTCCTCTTCTTGGGTCCCTCTTCGCTGCTCCTGGCCCCTCCCTCCTGTTGAGTGCCCCTACAGAAAGCAGCTTGCTATGGGGGCACCCAAGCTGAGCTGCAGCTCCGTGTATTCATTCAGACATGGAGCTGTGGTTCGACCCCACCCCCTCTCTCTCCTGATTGGCTAACGGACTTTGAGTGATAGCAGCATGAGCCAATGGTGCCGCTGCTGTGTCACAGCAAATCAGGAGGGCAGTCCCGGACGGCCAAGGGACTTATGGACATCGCTGGACAGAGATGGGGCTCAGGTAAGTATTAGCGGGGCTGAGGGGGGCTGCTGCACACAGAAGGCTTTTTATCTTAATGCATAGAATGCATTAGGATGAAAAACCTTCTGCATTTACAACCGCTTTAAGCTAGCCACAGATGGATTGAATCCCAGCCGAGATTCAGTCCATCTATGGGCAGGTTGGTTGTACTGAAATGAATCCATTAGTCACATAATTACCACCAGCCTGTCCATTTTTTTTTTTTTCATGCGATCACCGCCGGTGGCTATAGCTGCCAGCTGTGATCATCGTGTTCTGCCGACAAAGAAGGCTCCCCACCAACAGAACACAATAGCGCTGGGGGAGGGATTTCCCCATAAACACTAGCTGTGTTGATGAGGGAATCAAGCAATTTTCTCACCTTCTACCCGTGGTGGAAGGAAATAAAACTGCATAATCTATGGGCTGCTTAGGACAGGCATTATGAAGAATGGATAGGCGGGTTATGAGGATTATAAATTTTAGTTGTCAACAGTAAGAAGAAGATCTCACATGACCTAAGTCTATGACATATAGAAGAATTCCTTTTTCTTATACCCTAGGCCCCTTTAACATGGGCTATTTGTTTTCCCTCCTCTGCTTGCTTAGCAGGGATCGCTCCGTTGATCGGATGTCAGCGCACATGTCACCGCTGACATCCGTCGCTTCATAGAGGTCTATGGAGCGCCCATTCGGGTCCGCCTAAAAAACTGACAGGCAGACCTGAACGGTCCGCCCGTGTGAAAGGACCCTAAGTCTTTGACAGCCGTGCACTGGGGCAGTGACTTATGGAGAGTTTTTAATTATAGTAAAGGCTCTGATATTATCGGCACCCACAATGCTGTAGTCCTGGAGATCACAACTGCTAGACCTGGAGATGTCTGGACACCCTGTCATATGACCATTTATTTCAACAAAAATCTTCCTTTAAGATTATATGTGCATTCAGCATATTTTTATGCCTGTTAATTACCTGTAAAATCTTCCTTATATAGACATTCAAAAGCAAGACTAACGCTGAATACTGCCATCTTGGATGTGATTTCGACAGACGCAGAGCTGTCTCTCTAGTGACACTGCAAAGTGCCTCCTCTTCTGGCAGCTACAGAAAAGGTTATTATGGGGGATAAAGGGAGGAGCAGAGCAGCTGGGTCAGCACAGGGAATAATTAGACACTCCCTGAAGAGAAGATGGCAATGCTATGTAAGGAGGGAGAGGGCTGTGCCAGGGAACTGACTCCTCTTGGAGTAATCTCATTTTCTAGCAGGTTCAAAGGCAGTAAATAAAATAATGTATGGAAAGAAAGGACACGGCAAGGAAGCATTTAAAATATCAGATTTTTCTGCATCCACTGTAAAATTTTAAACTCCCATCACTTTCTGTCCTGATGACAATGGTCGCCTGGACAGATATGTATAAGTGATTGTGCCAAGCAGGGATGTAGAGAACAATAAATACATATCAGTGAGTCTAACCTTTCCCCTAATAATTTAGATACACAATAATGCCTTTCTGACAGTTAAAGCTAACCCTACATTTTGAGTTTAGGTACATTTTATGTGTGTTGCTATTCAAGTCATTTGTAATCTTGCCACAGAGTTTTGCAACACAGACAAGGCGTGATGTAACTAAGGCTGCTACGGTACCCCTGAGGAAATGCGTACGTTGTGTGTGTGTGTGTCTGACGACATGCATATATATGAAACCCTGCAGCTGAGTCCTATCACGAGCCGAGTCCCCAGGGACAGGAGAGCTCTGGGAATCCTAGACATGCTAATCTCTTCATAACATCAACTTAGTCATGTCCGCCGCAAGGTGACTCAGACTGCGAAGACCTTAACGCTTTTTCCTATAATCCTGCCTGTGTCGTGTCATCTGTGAGCCAGCAGGGGGAAATCGGGCTAATGTTAGGAAATAAGATTTAACAAAATAGCAGAAATATCAACAAAGATAGTGGGAGATTAAAGCTGAACTCTCTGGAACCTGACAGTTTACTTGTGCAGAGGGGTAGGCGCCTACCCTGCAAGGGTTAGTTGCTAGTTTATTCTACTTATGCTGGTCATACACGGTTTGAATTTCGACAGAGTTTTCTTTCGAAAATCGTATCTAAGAATTTTCATACGAATTTCGCACCATTAGTGGGCTGCAGCAATGGCCGATTTTCGAGCGGCAATCAAATTTGAGGAATCGGACATGTTGGAAATTTTTTGAAAAACGAACGATTTTCTAATCAGTGATGGGAGAATCGTGCCAGAAATGTAATAAGAAAAAAAAAATGTGCATGTGCAAGAAAAGAAAATTTATGGAGAGAAAAGAAGATTCCCAGCCACGAATATTCTTTTCTGTAGCAACATGAGGTGAAATTGAAGGCTTGGTCGGCCGAATTTCGAAAATCAGTGGTGGCATCATTGGATCACCAAAAAAACGAACTTTCTGATTTTGAAAAGAAAATTTGTTCGAAATTCGACCATGTATGGCCTTCTTTAGTCTAAAAGCAATTTTATTTACTCTGCTCCTTTGGCAGACAAAACCCCCCCATGCTCTAGTCTGCACACCTAGGGGGTGATATATATATATATATATATATATATATATATATATATATATATATATATATATATATATATAGTCAGAGTCTTCACTTGGAAATGCGATAACCCTAACTACAAAGACCTGAGGTGTGTCTTGGCCTGGCTGGTCAGTATGCCTAAAAGAGGGCATACCCTGAATGAATATAAATGAAATGATGAAAGTATGGGGAACAGGTGGGTGTGAACCCAGAAATGAGCCGACGAAGGATCTGAAGGTGGAGGAGGAGGGATATAAAGCCCTCAGACTCCTCCTACAAATTCAGGCTAGCCTGCGGCCAGCCTTCCAACTTGAGTCTTCACTTGGAAATGCGAGCTGGTCAGTATGCCTAAAAGAGGGCAAAAAGACACACAAAGTAGGTGTGATGTGAAAGCTACAAAGAAGGGCCAGAAACAACCATCAGTCCAGAAAATGCGAATGCCCGGGTGACTACAGCAAAAAGGGGTTTACATATGTAGCTGCTAAAACGGAGGATCTCCAGTGCCCCATAAACCTGATGATAAAAAAGGGACCCCCTGTGCGGACCTACGAAAATTGCTTCCGATCCAGATGAATATCCAGAAAAGAGGTTTAGGATTCGAGCCTAGTTTGTCAAGTAACCTGGACATGAGAACAAACTGTTTGTAGTGAGGGGATGCATGGGGAGAGGGAGAAAGAGCAGACCCAAGGAATGTTGCAGAAAAGGACAAATACTTTAAGCCAACATCGTTACTGTGGTACAGTAATATAACCACAAACCCCTGGCTTATCCATCTATTCTAATGAAGGGGAAGTTGTAAGCGTGGTAAAAGAAAACTGCCTAGAGCACTAACTGGGAACTGCGCCAAGGGTAGGATATAGGAGGACTGAAACACCGCGAAAACCTGGCCGGTAACTGGTAGCCGTGCCAAAGAGAACATCCCTGACTTCCCTGAATACCCTTGATGGCTTAGAGAGGGTGAGCTGCAAAAAATGGACAGACTGACAGGAGTTTGTAGGTCCTGACATGCTGGTCACCTGATAGATACTTGATGTTGTTGGTAGATGAGGCCAAATTGCTGAGGCAATATGCAGCGAAAGCCAGAGACATGAACCTATGAAACCTTCACACCCTTGGTAGAAGCCCTCGGAATACTCTGGATAAAGAACCATTGGCCAGATCGATCACCTATAACCATGTTGCCCCTAGTTATACATGCCACTGTAAAGAAATTCCAACAACACCTGCAGGCATACTGAGAAAAGCAGGAGCCGCAGCTGACACCTCTGCGCAAACCAAGCGGGCTATGATCCCCTCCATCCTGTCTAACAATTGTAACATAGACGTAAGAGCGCATTGAGTACCGCATGAAACTGGGTTGAAGAATCATGTATAGAAACATGTGCTGCGCTGGTGGATGAAAGAGGTTGGGATGGAGTGGGGACTAACCACCTGAAATACTGCCCCGCCCCCCAGCTGAGGCCAGGAAAGTGGTACACCAGCGATAAAACTCAGCTATGAGTTTGGTATGGTCGCGCCACCCTAAATGACGGGGTGCTACCATGCACCGAACCCCCATGCGGCGGTGGAGGGATGAATGTGAATTGGTCACTTCCAAAATGCACAACATGCCCTGATCTAAGGAAACACAACTAGAGAAATGAGACCAGACAACCAACCCACAAAACAACAACACCCCTACGTACCTGACAAGTATGAGGATGTAGGCGCAGAAATGACAAGACCAACAGCGCGTGAATGTGAACCTAATGCTGACACAACCCTAGTGTATGTAGTGAGCAAGCCCGAGCAACCTGCAGCGCCAAGACAGGTAATTAAAAACGAACACTCAGGGCTGAGGTACCCACAGACCATGATGGGTAGTAGTAAAGGTGTAATGGTGAACGTGCACGTATGACGTATGGTATACGGGCGAGAAGATTGTGGGACGACAATCAATTAAAAACGAAACCTCAGCCCGTATGGGTCCGTAAACGTGACACACCCTGGATGTGAGTCCTAGCTAACAGACATGCTACGAACGAAATGCTGTGACAGAACAACAGAGACAGATAACAAACAAACCCTCAGGGCTAGTGTACCCACAGACCAAGGTGGGTAGATGTGCAAGTGTAATGAAATAAGCATGCATTGTATGACATATGTTATACAGGTGAGAAGATTGTGGGACGACAATCAATGAAAACAAAATCTTAGCCCGTATGGGTCCAAAGGTGTGACAGACCCTGGATATGAGCCCTGGCTAACAGAAATGCTACGAACAAAATGCTACGACAGGAATACTACGAACGAAATGCAACAACAGAAAATAGACAGATAACAAACAAACCCTCAGGGCTAGTGTACCCACAGACCGTGGTGGGTAGACGTACAAATGTAATGAAATGAGCGTGCATCGTATGACGTATGTTATAGGGGTGAGAAGATTGTGGGACGACAATCAATAAACCGAAACCTCAGTCCGTATGGATCAATGGACGCGACAGATCCTAGATGTGAACACTAGCTAACAGAAATGCTACGACCGGAAAATCTACGAATGAAATACTACGAATGAAATGCTACGAATGAAAATTGCTATGACAGGAAACTTACGACAGAATACTACAAACGAAAAGCTACGACGACAGGAAAATGCTGTGACAGAAAAATGCTGCGACAGGAAAAGCTACGACAGGGAAATGCTGCGACAGGAAAAAACTATACAACAGGAAAATGCTACGAATGAAATGCTGCGACAGGGAAATGCTGCGACAGGGAAAACGCTACAACCGGAAAACGCTACGAATGAAATGCTTCGACAGGAAAATGCTACGACGGGGAAATACTACGACAGGGATAAGCTATGACAGGGAAAACGCTGCAACCGGAAACCGCTACGAATGAAATGCTACAACAGGAAAATCCTACTACAGGAAAATGCTACGAATGAAATGCTGCGACAGGGAAAACGCTACAACCGTAAAACACTACGAATGAAATGCTTCGACAGGAAAATGCTACGACAGGGAAAACGCTACAACCGGAAACGCTACGAATGAAATGCTACAACAGGAAAATGCTGCGACAGGAAAAAACGCTACAGCCGGAAAACGCTACGAATGAAATGCTACGACAGGAAAATGCTACGAATGAAATGATACGACAGGGAAATGCTGCGACAGGAAAAAACGCTACAACCGGAAACCGCTACGAATGAAATGCTACGACAGGAAAATGCTACAAATGAAATGATACTACAGGGAAATGCTGCGACAGGAAAAAACGCTACAACCGGAAAACGCTACAAATGAAATGCTACGACAGGAAAATGCTACGAATGAAATGATACGACAGGGAAATGCTACGACAGGGAAATGCGAAAGCTATGGTAGAACATGCTACCGACAGACCCGTTATGACGGAACACGCTGCTTGACCGAGCTGTTTCCAGAACATGCTAATGACAGAACTGCTATGACAGAAACACGCTGACGACAGAAACCGCTATGGCAGAAACCGCTATGCTAGAAACTGCTATGACAGAACACGCTGCTGACCGAGCTGTGTAACAGAACATGCTAATGACGGAACTGCTATGACAGAACATGCTGCTTGACCGAGCTGTTGTGACAGAACCCGTCAATGACAGAAACTATGACAAACACACTAATGACAGAAACCGCTACTGTCAGAAACCCAGAAATGAGCCGACCAAGGATCTGAAGGAGGAGGAGGGATATAAATTATTTATTTATTTTTTTTTTCATTCACTGTTTCACAGTATAAATTTAGCCCTTACAGTAGTGCTTAGCTGCTGTATTTGTACAATAAAGGGCTAATTTTTGTTTATCCCCAACATGACAGGTGATAAAAAATGCATGCTGCTGCTACTAAATGTCTTTGCGACAGCGGGTACAGGTAGTTTGTATCAAGTATGACAAGGGAGTCTGTCATGTACAATACTATATTACAATCCTGTCTGAAAATCTGCAAAGCGGTGTTTTAGGTATTTTAATTATTTTCTTCTTTAGATAAAAATGTTGTTCTCTGAATCTGATATGTACCATATTCAGCATCTTATACTCTGTATATATCTCCTGTTATTCTCAGTGGATTAGATATTTTTTCCCCAATCATATAGCTGATTAATTAAATTTACCACTGCAAACTGTATAGCTATCCAGTAATAAATCGTTTTTTTTTAAAGAGGAAGTAAACACTTTTGTTTTTAGTGACCTGCAAAGTAGAGGCATAATGTGCTAGTATGCATCACATACTAGCACATTATGTGAAACTTACCTGCAAACAAAGCCCTCATTGTCTCCGCTGGAGATCGCATCCATCTTCACCCATCTTCCTTCTGGGTCCACGGACTCTGGCTCTGTGACTGGTCGAAGCCGCGTGACATTATGCACGGGAGTCACCGGTCATGGAATAGGGCTCTGAAGAAACTACACGGGCGCCTGTTCCTTCAGAGTGCATGCGCCAATGACGTCTTCGGTGGCATATACAGTAAATATCTCTTAAACGGAGCAAGTTTAGGAGATATTTACAGTACCTATAGGTAAGCCTTATTATAGGCACATACAATCAAACTTTATATAATAGCTAAACTATACACCACACTTTTTTTAAGGTTTTTATCTGATTAATCGATACAATAACTGGTCAATTAATCGATCATGAAAATAATCATTCGTTGCATCCCTAGTCTCATACAGCTCCTACTCGTGTCTCATGTAGTCCTACTTATATCACAAGCAGTCCTAATTGTATTTCATGCAGTCCTAATTGTATCTCATGCAGCTCCTACTCATGTCTACTGTAATTCCTACATATGACTTTTGCCGTTCTACTTGTGCTTCTTGCAGCTCTTCCATTAAAAAAAAAAGTGCACTCACAATGATATATGCATTAAAAAATACAAACTGTTTCTATAGGCAACAGTCCTTCTTACACACACTTAAATAAAGAGGCCCATATCTCCTAGAGATTAATTTGCCAAAACTGCAAAATGGAAAGACACTAGAGAGGAAAACAGGGATTTGCTGCTCACCCCTTGGAAACTGAAAACAAAAGAGAGGTTCCCCCAAGGTGGGGTTTTTAGGCAGCACAATGATAAAGGGAGTCGGATTCAATATCAAAAATATAACAAATTTATTGAGGTATATCATAAAAGTTAAAACAATGAGCTCCAGTAGGGGGTACTTGAGATAAAATTACATGTTATATGAGCTGAACATATATTGGCAGACACATATTCACAACAATAATAATAATAATAATTACCCAATAATGTATGTTCAGCAGAGAGAGGGGCAAGGCCTCCCATATGGATCTCCATATGGGAGGCCTTGCCCCTCTCTCTGCTGAACATACATTATTGGGTAATTATTATTATTGTATTCATACTCTATATGGTGAATGTAACTACTACTATATCAATGTAATTTACTCACATGTATCAATTTCATCTATGTATATTTTTCAGCAGACTATTCCTCTGAAGAAGACCCCAAGTACAGGGGTTGAAACGCGTCAGGTCAAAATATTCATGCTACCCAGTGTTGTTGTGAATATGTGTCTGCCAATATATGTTCAGCTCATATAACATGTAATTTTATCTCAAGTACCCCCTACTGGAGCTCATTGTTTTAACTTTTATGATATACCTCAATAAATTTGTTATATTTTTGATATTGAATCCGACTCCCTTTATCATTGTGCTGCCTAAAAACCCCACCTTGGGGGAACCTCTCTTTTGTTTTCAATTTGCCAAAACTAACCTCCTAACTTGCTGTGTTCCCATATCAATTATTGCAACACCTGCTGCATAACGTTATTTAATAAAAACCACCTTGCATTATCTATAGGAACATGACTGCCTCTTGCATTAATTCCTGCAAAACGAATCTGGTTAATTATATATACATTGTTGTGTTCAGCTCTTAGGTGTAGGATAGGCTGCTGCCTCCCCTGGAGTGCTACAATTGAAGCTCCCATATTAAAAGATTGTGTATATGTAGGGGTGGGTGGTGCTGTCCGTCACCTGAAGAGTGATCCTCTGCAGTGAGTCACTCCTCCCAGGTGAATATGTAATAGGTGGATATTAATTGCTTCAGGTGGCGCTGCCCGTCACCTGAAGAGTGATCCTCTACAGTGAATCACTCCACCTAAGTGAATATGCAATAGATGGGTGATAATTATTCCCGTCACCTGAAGGGTAATGGGTCACTCACCCCTACATATACACAGTCTTTTAATCTGGTTTATTGCCCTATCGTTTGGAATCTCTGAGAAATGGCAGGCAGAAATCTGGTGGCAAAAGGCAACAAGAGAAGGATTTACACAAAGCATTCTCCTTGAAGGCTTAGGAGGACCAGCTAGGTAGGATTTCTTTTAAAGGTCATTATTGTTATTTTACAGATAAGTTCCAGCACCTGGAGGGTAACATGGCCATCTTCTGCGTAATATGTAACCAATAGTGATCTGCTGATCAGTGTACCAACTGCCTAGCTATATCATGACTGCTGGGAAGCTTAGGCATGTCTTAACCCCACTTATTGAAACCAAAAAACCTTGCTCCCCAAAAAGACACAGAGACTACTTTAAGTTGGAAGTAGGGCAAGGCCACAGCTTTATTGAACATACGAAATATAACAACCCTCAAAATACCACATAACCATGCCAGTCACAGTTAGACTATCCGTGTTTGGTTATGGATGCTCACGGTATAAGAGGCCTGTCTCCAACATCAGTGCGAGACAGGCATTAAACTGACCCCAGAATTAAACTTGAGGGCATAGCCCATAAAGTAATATCAATCGCTGGCAAGGTAAAACCGCCAATAAAACTGTGACAAAACTCACAACGGGCGGGTGGGTGTTCAACTCTTGTGACGTTAACTTCTCTTGAGAGTAGTGGGACATGCCTCTGCGTAGCCTTTTCTAGAGTTCAGGCTCCACCCAGTCACCTCTTGCCATCGTAGCCAATTCCAATGGAGCCACTCTAATGCCCCGTACACATGGTCGGACTTTGTTCGGACATTCCGACAACAAAATCCTAGGATTTTTTCCGATGGATGTTGGCTCAAACTTGTCTTGCATACACACGATCACACAAAGTTGTCGGAAAATCCGATCGTTCTGAACGCGGTGACGTAAAACACGTATGTCGGGACTATAAACGGGGCAGTGGCCAATAGCTTTCATCTCTTTATTTATTCTGAGCATGCGTGGCACTTTGTCCGTCGGATTTGTGTACACACGATCGGAATTTCCGACAACGGATTTTGTTGTCAGAAAATTTTATATCCTGCTCTCAAACTTTGTGTGTCGGAAAATCCGATGGAAAATGTGTGATGGAGCCTACACACGGTCGGAATTTCCAACAACAAGGTCCTATCACACATTTCGGAAAATCCGACCGTGTGTACGGGGCATAACTCCCTGGTTAGGTTGACGCCCACTTAGATGCCAAGCATCCAGCAGTCAAGGCTTCCTTTCCTTAGGACAGGGAGGGTCAAGGGGCCTTCATTGATATCCCCAGCCCATATAAACCTGATTTTGCACATTTCACTTGTAGAATAATCCAGACCACTGTCTTCTGTAGTAAAAATTTTAATATTTTTTTTTTTTACATATTCTGACATAAGGAAAGGCGAGGTATTTGAAGGATGTTGTGTTCCACCTTGCATGCTTTCATATGAGGGAAACTAAGGTGGAATCTGGTCTGGGTTTTCTGGGCCACTTTGGTAGTGTGAGATCCAAGTGGGATACATCTTCCCACTTGTGCCAGCAGCAGGTAGGATAAATAAGGAAGGGCTGGAGCAAGAGCAACTCAGGAAGCTACCTGAGAGAGAGAGACATGTGGAAATTGGAGCTGGAAAAACTCGCACTGATATGTTTTTACCATTAACCTCCCCTCCATATTTCTCTGATGACAGGTTGCCTTCAAAATCAACCTGTACCCCATTTTGAGGTTTCAAGATAAATCTGCAACCTAACAGCAGATTCCAAAGTCTGTTACCTTCATACTGCAGATATATTCTTCTGTGCACCTCTCTGATTTAGCTTTATTTTGTTTATGGGGTCTTACTGCTTGCAAATTGCAATTACAGTGTCCAGTTAGACTGCTTCAGTGGCCAGAAAATACATTCTCATTGGACAAGTAGATACCAGTTGGTGGAGCTTTGTCAGGAACAGGCCCCAGTGGAGCTTAGTCAGGAACAGGCCCCAGTGGAGCTTAGTCAAGAACAGGCCCCAGTGGAGCTTAGTCAAGAACAGGCCCCAGTGGAGCTTAGTCAGGAACAGGCCCCAGTGGAGCTTAGTCAGGAACAGGCCCCAGTGAAGCTTAGTCAAGAACAGGCCCCAGTGAAGCTTAGTCAAGAACAGGCCCCAGTGAAGCTTAGTCAGGAACAGGCCCCAGTGGAGCTTAGTCAGGAACAGGCACCAGTGGAGCTTAGTCAGGAACAGGCCCCAGTAACAAAGTGAAACTAAATCAGAGAGGGGGTACTGAAGCGGCTTTATAAATATAGATGTAATAACAGACATATTGTGTTGTCTGCTCTTATAAAGGATTTTCCGATTTAAATATTTTAAAATGAAGTGCAGGATGAAGATTCACTTTAATCCCCTCGTTTGTTACTCCTGATCTTTGAATCCACTGACTTAAACACGCACACGCTGCTGGAAGATATCTGGCCCCTGCCAAACTGTCTTTCTGCTATTCTTGACAGATTGATTTCATATTGTGACTATTCTGTGAAGCATCCTCTTTTTTCAGCCTTCCATCTAAATCTTCCTTCTTCAGCGCTTCGGCACAGATCACTGGGGAGGAAACTTATTGCACTGGGCCCCCTCTGCAGTTTAATCATGCTTTTTTTTTCTTTTTTGTAATACCAGCTACAGAACAAAAATATACAGTCAGAGGTTGAAATGTGCAATGTCAGGGCCTGTCGGCAACCTTACATTATCCAAATTTTCTAAAGCTGTTTTATTGTTCCCAGTAAAGAAGGGAGCGGGATGCAATTTTGTTCATTCATTAACCCCCACCCGGGTTTAGTGATTTTGCGCTACTGTGTGGCGCTAATAGGACTTGCAATGAAAAATGATCATTTAAAATGGAATATATGGTCTTACATGTTTATTCAGAAAATATTAAAAAGCTCAATGTAGATAACACAGTGAGTCAATCAGAAGCTGAGCCCAAGCATTGATCTTGCTGTTTGACATGGATCATATGTCCCGACACCGTGGCTGTGTTTGGGTGCCGCCAGCCACAGGAAACCTGAAACTGCTGATGAGTAAGTATTATACAATTGTTCTTAGCAGCGTTAGTTGGAAGATAGCCGGTTATTCGCTATTGCTTTAACTTATGTCGTGTAAATAGAATATGGTGACTTTAAATTGGACCCGTGCTTTGCCCATTTAGAACAAAACAAAAGGATCTCTTAGCTCAGTGTTTCTGAACCTTTTTTCGGTCAAGGCACTCTTTAAAAGTTATGGATAATCTGGAGGCACCCTTTAATAATTATGAACAGTCTCAAGGCACCCTTTAAAAATTATGGTCAGTCTCGAGGCACCCCATTCTAAATTGTAAAAGCTATTCTAATAGTTTTACATAATGTAGAAACATCCACAAGTCCAAGTAGGACACCCAATGTTAGAGGTGATTTATTCTTCCAAAACAAATATACTTTTGCAAGCTGGTACTGACTAGTATTCCAATGTTGCTCTTCTCCCTCAGTTTTTCTCCATCACTCAGCTAATGGGACCCCCAAGCTGATGGAGAGGGGCAGGGGAGGGTCAAATAAGGATGCTAGGCAGACAACTGACGTCCTCTTTATCGACTGATGATGCCATTGGTAAGATGCCAGCAGCTTGAAGGATGTAACGGTGCACAATGAAAACCTGTGACTTACAGGTGCACCTCATAAAACTAGAATATCATCAAAAAGTTAATTTTATTTATTTCAGTTCAAAACGTGAAACTCATATTATATAGATTCATTACACACAGAGTGATATATTTCTAGCATTTCTTTCTTTTAACCACTTCCGGACTGCCCCACATACATTTACTGTGGCAGGGAGGGCCGGGTGTGCAAAATCACGTGCCTGTACGTGATTTCATGCACGTGGTTTAGGGGGCGTGCGTGCGCCGCCGGAACCTGCCGATCGCTCAGAAGAGAACCGGAGCAGCAGTGTGCCGATGTAAACAAAGCTCTGTCAGGGAGGAAAAGAGAGAGATCATGTTTCAGCTAAGCTGAATCACGATCTCTCTTTTCTTCCAGTGAATCCACTCCCCCACAGTTCGAAAACACCTCCCAGGGAACAGTTAACGCCTTTGATTGCCCCTGGTGTTAACCCCTTCCCTGCCTGTGCCATTTATACAGTGATCAGTGCATATTTTTTTTAAGCACTGATCACTGTATTGGTGTCACTGGTCCCCAAAAAGTGTCACTTAGGGTCATATTTGTCTGCCGCAATGTCGCAGTCCCGCTAAATATCGCAGATCGCCGCCATTACCAGTAAAAAATAAAGTCACTAAATCTATCCCGTAGTTTGTAGACGCTATAACTTTTGCGCAAACCAATTAATATACGCTAATTTGGATTTTTTTACCAAAAATATATAGCACAATACATGTTGGCCTAAATTGATGAAGAAATTTGTTTTTTTATGTAGCAAGGTCTTTTACCTCTTTTGGTCTAATGAGGACCTCCAAGGCCAAAGATAGCTGACATCCTTCAATATGTGGTGGGTTGTGAGACATAGTGGGTGCAAAGATGGTGAAAGTCATTGGGCGCCAGACACTTCTTGGATGTAAAAGAGGTTTTATTTCTTTTGACAGCCCTTTTTATATATTTTGGGGGGAAAGAGGGTTAGGGCCAAGACACCCTTAGATAGTTGCAAACTCAATTGGCAGATTCCGAGACTTCAATAGGAGAACAGCCATGCAGAGAAAGGCCCCAGCAAGAAGCCACATCTGCACTTGCAGGAATGCTGTCTCCTATGGTAACAGTCCTTTATCAGTTCCTAACTCAAACGTAACAGTTCTTTCAGCTCCACTACAACTGCTCCTTGTAATTCTTCAATACTGAGCACCTGGTCTCTCACTAGACCCTCTGATTCACTGTCTATGAATCCCTTGAGCTTCTCCAAGGTTTGTGGCAGTATCTCCTCAAGCGTGACCCACGCTTCCCTGCTGGGTCCCTAGCTTGGCACTCCAGATACTTCTCAAACTTTACCCCTGCGAACCGGCTCGGTCCCTGGCTTGGCACACAAGGTTGCTCTGCAAGCATATCCTCTGCTGGTTGGGTCCCTGACTTGATCACGGCCTGAAGTTCCCCGATTCTCCACTGTGCCCTTTCGGTGAGAATATGGTTCCGGTACTTCAGTTACTCACTGTGGTCCCTGGTAAAGTCAATTGGTCTCTTCCTGGCGACAGCTTCCCTTCTACCTCCGACCACTGACAGGTTCTCAACCCTGCGCTGCTCTTCTACTTCTGGATAGGCCCTTACACAGCCTAGCAGCCAGATGCCCCCGGGATAGGCCCAATCTCCGGCCTAGCAGCCCGGGGCATACGACACATGTCCACCCAGATAGCCATCCAGGTACAGCGTCACACGACCACACAATTGTCACTTAAAAAACGACGCAGTGCCATATCGCATAAAATGGCCTGGTCAAGTGGTTCATTTTGATGATTATGGCTTACAGCTAATGAAAACCCAAAATTCAGTATCTCAGAAAATTTTAATATTTTATAAGACCAATAAAAAAAAAGGATTTTTAATAAAGAAATGTTGACTTACTGAAAAGTATGTCCATGTACAGTATAGCATGCACTCAATAGTTAGTCGGGGCTCCTTTTGCATGAATTACTGCATCAATGCAGCTTGGCATGGAGGCAATTGGCCTGTGGCACTACTGCCATGGAAACCCAAGTTGCTTTGATAGCGGACTTCAGCTTGTCTGCACTGTTGGGTCTGGTGTCTCATCTTCCTCTTGACAATACCCCACTGATTCTCAATGGGGTTTAGGTCAGACGAGTTTTCTGGCCAACCCAGCACAGTGATACCATGATCATTAAACCAGGTATTGGTACTTTTGGCAGTGTGGGCAGGTGCCAAGTCCTGCTGGAAAATTATATCAATATTTCCAAAAAGCTGGTGAGCAGAGAGACGCGCGAAGTGCTCTAGATAGATAATATCCTGGTAGAGGGCTGTGCTGACTTAAAACACAGTGGACCAACACCAGCAGATGACATGGCTCCCCAAATCATCACTGATTGTGGAAACTTCACACTGAACCTCATGCAACTTGGATTCTGTGCCTCTCTACTCTTCCTCCAGACTCTGGGACCTTGATTTCCAAATGAAATGCAAAATTTTTCACAGTCAGTGATGATTTGGGGAGACATGTCATCTGCTGGTTTGGTCCACTGTGTTTTATCAAGTCCAAAGTAAGTGCAGTCCTCTACCAGGATATTCTAGAGCACTTCATGCCTCCCTCTACTGACCAACTTTATGGAGATGCTGATTTCATTTGGTACCTGCCCACACTGCCAAAATGCACCTGTAGTGTAACTAAAAAGACAGCCTTCATCGTTACACCAGCTTGTATACAATTTTTGGGCAATTTTTAGGCATTTTGCCAAGGCACCCCTGAAGAAACCTCAAGGCACCCTGGTTGAAAAAGGCTACCTTAGCTGACCCCAGCTACACATACTCCTCTTCCTTTTGCTCTGCTGTCACATTATTTGGTTGTTGATTAATAAAGAGACAGACCCAATACTTCCATATACATGTGTTTCACCCCCATTCCTCTCATTTAAAGCTTAGCTTCTTGTTGATTGGCTGCTCAGTCATCTAGTGCTATCATGTGAACTTGAGCAGAAAGTCCTTAGCCCTTAAAAAGCGTTGTGACTTAGAGCTTCTTCTCCTCTGTCCTGGCAGCCTGAAAGAGTGGTAAGGTATGTGCTGCTGTGGACGAGGCATTGGATCACAGTAAGGATCTGCTACATTATGTATGAAACCTATTTAAATTAATATGCAGTACTAGTGAAATCTTTTTTTTTTCTCTAGGATTCTGGCAACAGCCGGCACAGACTTTGACCTGCGAACATTGAGAGCGGTGAGAGTGCTGAGACCCCTGAAACTCGTCTCTGGGATCCCCAGTAAGTGATATTGCATCATTCTCTGTAATACATTGCATAAGTGTAAAGAGAACCTCTCGGAGTGGAGATGTAGGAGCCACCATCACTGACTTAAAAGTGCAAGACACAGGGCTTTCATATATACTCTTTTATTACAACTTGTTAGCCCAAAAGAGGTATACAGGTCGTAATTTCCAATGTCCAATGTTTTCCAATGTCACTGTCTGCCTGACAGATGCCCAGCTGTATCTACTGCATCTACACTCTCAAGTCCCCATCACATCTTGGAAGATATACTATCTACTTTATACTGCCTAGTTAATTACACTCCTTGGTCCTTCTTGTCCAGTTTATGTCGCCCATCTGCAGGGGCGTTGCTAGGTCTACAAAAGATCTGGGGCTAGAGCCCATAGCAGCGTAGTAAAGAAAATCATACGCTTGGGCGGGCATACACATGTATATACAGTAATATACGTGTGGGTATATATATATTCCCAGAGAGCCCCCCACTTACATCAGGGTCCCCAGAGAGCCCCCCTTACATCACCTTACATCGGGGTCCCCAGAGAGCCTCCTCCTTACATCAGAGTCCTCAGAGAGCCTCCCCCTTCCATCAGGGTACCCAGAGGGCCCCCCCACTTACATCAGGGTTCCCAGAGAGGTCCCCTTACATTAGGGTCCCCAGAGAGCCTCTCCCTTAAATCTGGGTCCCTAGAGAGCCTAGGCCTTAAAATCAGGGTCCCCAGAGAGCCTCTCCCTTATATCAGGGTCCCCAGAGAGCCCCCCACTTATATAAGGTTCCCCAGAGAGCCTCCCCTCCCCTTGGGGACCCCTGCAGAGACTCGGGGCTATTGGCCTCAGATTCGGGGCTATAGCCCCAAAAGCCACCCCCTAGCAACGCCCCTGCCCATCTGTATCTACACTACATGGTGCCTGTCACCCCATGGAAAAAAATAGTCGATTCTAAGGTGCCTAGTTGTATCTATATTCCCTGATCCCTGTCACCCCATGGCAGATATACTGTCCAGCTTATGGTACCCAGCTGTATCTACATTTCCCATTCTCCGAAAGTGGTATACAGTCCGCAATTTCCAATATCCCTGTCTGACAGATGGCCAGCTGTATATGCACTCACTAGTCTCCATTACCCCATGAAAGGTGTACTGTCCATTTTATGCTGCCAAGTTGTATCCACATCCCTTGGTCCCTAACTCCCATGACGGATATACTGTCCAGTTTAAGGTGTCCAGCTATATCTATCCTGGGCCCATCTACCCCATGAAATATATACTGTCAAGTTTAAGGTACCCAGCTATACCTTCACTCCCCATTACCTGAAAGAGGTATACAGGTTGCAATTTTTAATATTACTGGCTTCCTGACAGATGCCCAACTGTAGCTACACTCACTGGTCCCCCTCACCACCATGTTTGGCTACATAGAAATTAATGAATTATAATTTTGTGACATCTCAATAAAGTTTAAAAAAATGTAAAAATTTCAACAGTGCCTTCCATTGGAACAATGCAAAGCACCACCCCTCATTACTCCTACACAACAGACACGCATTTTTTTTAGTACGGGCTGGGGTGAATGAGCAATAAATTGTATAACTCATAAGGCCTTGCCAGGAACAGCACACAAACCTTGTGCAAATGCAACAACACGCAAACATAATGCAAATTTAGATGGGGGTCAAGGCTACAGCTTTATTCACATTTAATTTATAGGCAAGGCAATAGTTATATTAACTTTGAACCTTTTGGTAACCAAAAATACCAACTGCAAGTAACGTAGAACAGCAACCAACCGAATACCTAATTCAAGAAAGCCTGCACAACATTAAAGTGTATCTCTAGCCAAAAATGTTTTCTATTAAGGAAATCGGAAATTCACAGTCAGGTTATACTGCCACCTACAAGAGTTTGGGTCACTGACTATCAGAAAACTTGTAGGCCATCTCTCATATAACCACTCTTCTACCCAGCATGCCTCTGTTTTTTTGCAAGTGTCCCAGCAGGTTGGACAACTTTTTCTTCAGTTCTGCTGAAAATAAAACACATTTTTTTCCTAGCCTTTCTTGCTTTGTGGAATTTTTTTTTTTCCTTAATGATTTCAATGACATTTCCTTGCTTCACCACTGCTTGAGCTGGTCTCCTATATAGCAGCTATTTGGATCAGAGTTTACTCCTTTGTAGTATTGCTTTGGAGGCCGTACCTGGACCCCTATGGACTGGATGTGTGAGACTAACCTGGAATGTGACCCTCAGTCACTGGGCTCTTAATTTTGGGGCTTTCCAGACCTAAGTGTACTGTGTTAACTGCTGAACACTTTCCAGGTCCCGAGGCATGGCACAGCCCCAAGTGTGACCCTGTCTCTAAAGATTCCCTTAGCGAGTAAGGCTGATTAGGCTGAAGCACCAGGAGCTACCTTAGTGTTTGCACTGATAGGTGCCTTTTCAGATTCCCTACCATGGTTTGTTTCACCAAGGTACGGAATAAAACTGAAGGACCAAACGATTACATCAACCACTGGGTGCTTTATTTCTTGCCATTCATCTGGGAGGAAGCACAGTCTTGCTCCTGCATCTATAACACCATGGGGTTTCTCGTGTCTGGTCTGCTTCCACTCCTAGGCTATAGTGACCCAGTCACCTCTGGCAATCTGAAACTCTTATCAGCACCAACTGCCTGCCTGGGTTATTGGGTACCTTAACCTTGTCTCACGTTGGGCCTAGTTGTTTACCACTGTGTGTAACATGTCTTTGCTAAGGCTACTTTCACACTGAGGCATGCGGGTGCTGGCGGTAGCGCCGCTTTACCGTCGTTTTAGCGGCGCTAGCGGGGCGGTTTTAACCTCCCGCTAGCGGACGAAAAAGGGTTAAAACCGTCCTGCAAACCTCCGCTGCAGGGAAGGGGTGCTTTAGGAGCGGTAAATACACCGCTCCTACATCGCTCCAAAGATGCGGCTTGCAGGACTTTTTTAACCGCCCTGCAAGCGCACCGCTCCAGTGTGAAAGCCCTCGGGGCTTTCATACTGGAGTGCATTGAGCAGCTCTTTCAGGGCCCTTTGCAGGCGCTATTTTTAGCACTTTAGAGCCTGCAAAGAGCCTCAGTGTAAAAGGAGCCTTAGACATACAGAGGACAGTCCAGGTGACCTCAGCCTATACTCCCTTTGGGGTTTTGGGAACATTTACTCTGTATCCCCAGACACAACTGATACGTGCAGTCTGGAGCCTGTGACCACTATTGTTATACATTCATCTTCAGTAAAGTCTTTCTCAGCTCTGCCGGATGAGGCCGAGGACTCACCCATGGCCACAGGGGCATCTGTGTCCACTTAGGATTTTCTAGCTGTTTGAGGCTCTGCAGGCAGAATGCCCAGCAGCTGAGCACAAAGTGTGCTCTGGCTCCATCCCCTGTAGAATTCGTCTCAGACGCTCTTGAGCCCTTAAATCACTTGACACTGTGATTAGCAGTGCCACAGGTGGTCAGAGTGTGCTCCTGTCGCAACGCAAGAGGCCTTTGGAGGGGGTCGGAGGAATCCCACCCTTCTCCTTCATCTCATGCAGTAGGTACTCATAGCCTTCTGGAGCCACTCAGCCCATTGGGCTCTAACCCATCTGAAAGGCCTTCTGCATGAAGGTATGCCCCCACTTATACAAGTGGGAGCTGTTTGTACATCTGGACTTGGGTAGTTTAAATACCTGGCATCTGGGTGTTAAGGAGACCCCTTTTAGCCCACAGACTAACCCCACTATCACTGACCATCCTTTGCTTCTGCACAGAGCAAAGGTACTTCATGGTCCTGTCCTGTTTCCTGGTACTCTGGGACTCATTGTCTCTGTCCAAGTCCTAACTTTGTGTTCCTTCCAGACACCTACTGCCTTCTTCAGAAGAACCTATATAATTGGACACTGTTTTTCCCCCTGGTACCTGGTACTCCTCAACATTCCTTCACTCCAGATGGGCTCCTTGACCTACAAGATCGACAAGGATTGGGACCTGACACTTCAGTGTCCTTTGGGGCACTGGCTATTTCTGTGGTGGATATTGTTGTTCTCTTAGTGCCCTTTCCTGGCATCCCTAGTGTGGGATGCTTGGATGACCATCCTTGAGAAAGGTCAGCTTTTTGGACCTTGCAGTAATAACTCTTTTTTGACTGGGTAGGAACTTACAAGTAATTATCACTAGTGACTGTTGATGCTAAAACAGCATCCATCGTGTGTATCATTGGACCCCGCATTTTTGTCACTTCCTCTTTCTTCCCAATCAGGGGTTCTGTAAGTCATTAAAAGAGCAACTTTTAATATGGTTTTCCCTTCTCTTGTTGGCTCATGGGCCCTTCTATGGCAGGTTGCCTGAGCTTAAGAGTGAGACATCTAGATGTTTTTTGGGGGTGGGGGTGAATATGGTGTTTTTCTCCCTTTGTCCTAGGGGGACCCCACTTGCTGGGGTGTTGCCATACCCAAGGTTTCATTCTGGTTCCCCAGAGCAGATGATCTCCTTGTGATTTCTTGTAAGCTCACAGTGAGGGACAGCAGCACTAGCGTTGTCGATTAGAATCCCAAACACGACACTACCATTTCATGTTCTCCCTGTGCCTGTGTAAATTTCCTCCAGGTACTCTGGTTTCCTCCAACACTCCAAAGACATACTGATAGGTTAATTGGATCCCATCTAAATTGGTCCTAGTATGTGTATGTATGGATATAACCTTAGATTATAAGCTCCTTGAGGGCTGGGACTGTTGTGAATGTACAATATATATGAAAAGTGCTGCATAAATTGATGATGCTATATAAATTCCTGTAAAAAAAAAATCATTTTTGGAAAGATCAACAAATATTTTCTATACTTGCTAAAAATGTTCCCAGCCTATACAGTGCAAACTAATTCAGCTACCACATTTAAGGACTGGTAAGGTGCAAAGTATTACAGTTTGTAGGCTTAATTGCTGACTCTACTAGCAAGGAACATGGAAAAGCAGAAAGGTGGGTGGGGCTTGTCACTAGAGGACATGTGGGCAGGGCTTGTCACTATTGGAAATGTGAGTGGGCCTTGTCACTATGGTAAATGTTGGCGGGGCCTGTCATGATTGGAAATGTGGATGAGCCTGTCACGATTTAAAATGTGGGCAGGGCCGGTCACTGTGGAAATGTGGTCGGGGCCAAAACTGTCACTGTGGAAATTTGGGAGTAAAACCTCACTTACACAAACAGGACGTTACAGGAGATGCACCCCCTTTACATAAGGGGGGGGGGGGCAGTTTGAGTTTGGGGGTTGTTTGTTGGTAAATATAAAAGGTCTAAATTAAACATGGTCACAAAGGTGGACTAAGCCTAAAGAAAAAAAAAAAAAAAAAGTTTTGACTGAAATTTAACTTAACCAGTTCCCACCCGCCCACCGTACATTGACTGCAGGCAGGCGGGATCACGTACATGTATGTGGACAGCTGGTGTGCGCGCACCGCGCCGCTCCCACGACTGCTGTGTTCACAGGACATAAATGAAAATCTGCAAGCTTTAAATGCAGAAAAACAAAGCAAATGTGTGAGTATGTGTTATTCATCTCCCACAAGCATCCACCAATCAGAATTTATCCACTCAAAAGTGATATTTCAGCTATAGTTAGAGTGGCTCTGTGAAGTCTCACTCGTCTTGCTGCATTCTAATTTTATTATGAAAAATAAATGTGAAAAAATATAAATGTGCAATGTCTTAGCATACAGCAATCTCAATCTTGTAAAAATGTTTTACATGGTCCCCATATGAACAGTTTTATTTTTCAGCTTGGTATATTTTATAAAAAATAAATGTTTACAGAGAATAGAACCAACCTATAATGGCCATGGTGGCTGGGTGGGATTGGGAACTTGGACACTTATATCCATCTGCTACAGTTTAAAGAGGCTGGTTTCAGCATGAGTTAAATGTTGACATGGGGTGGATTGACTCATAACTCTTATCTTCTGTCTACGCAGGCCTCCAGGTGGTGTTAAAGTCGATCATGAAAGCGATGGTCCCTCTGCTGCAAATTGGATTGCTGCTGTTCTTTGCTATCGTCATGTTTGCCATCATCGGACTGGAGTTCTACATGGGGAAGTTTCACAGGACATGTTTTTCTCGTGATACAGGTGAGGGGCAGTTGTGTGGTGGTGGAGCTGGAGGCAAAAATAAAGAGAGGATGCTAAAGATCTGCACAAGAGCGGAATCATCATAAATGAACCAACCCCCTGCTGTCCATTATAACATACATGGTCTCTTCCATTTTCCCCAATGACAAGTATCTCCCAGTCTGTGTTGCACAAATTTGAAAATGTTCCTCTTTTGCCATTGGTCAGTGTTTAAATTGTTCCACCCTAGATTCCATAAAGAAAGCTACGTCCAGTAACTGGTGTCCAGTAGTAGATATATTGCCCAGTCTATAGCACCAAGTGCAATCTTTATGGCCCAGTTCTTAATACTCAGTAGAATCTACACTTCCCAATTCCTTGTGCCCAGTTTAAGCTTTTTTGGCCAGTCGCTGTAACCTACATTTCTTGGTGTCATTTGGAAACTTTACTGTCTAGACCCCAGAACTTCCAGTGGAATCTGTACTTTCCATGCTTTGGTTCTCTGTAGAATCTATACTGCCTAGTTCTAGTGTAGATAAAATGTCCTGTTTCTAGTACAGAGCTATATCTGCATTCCCAGGTCCCTGTCACCCCATGGTAGATACAGTACAGCTAGGTGCCAGAAACTGGATAGTATATCTGCACCCTCTGGGTCCCTGTCACCATATAGTAGGTATACTCTCCATTTTCTGGTGCCCAGCTGTATCTGCATTGTTGAGTCCATTTCACACCATGGCGGATGTATTGTCTGGTGTTTTCCTATATCTGCACTGCCCTAATCCCTGATGCCCAATGAAACATGTAGTGCTCCCTGTAAAAACCAGGAACCTGAGAAAAGGTGGGCATTTACTTTTGGCTATGCTTGCCAAAGATGCCGATGGACAGAATTTGGTTATGGCATGGCTGGCGAAAAATCAAATGTCTGTGGATGCTGTGCACATCACACCCTGACCAATCTCAGGGAAAAAGCTCCTTGGCTGCATTCGATCTTCTGTTGTTAGGGTTAAGGATGTTTGTGTAGTTCTAACAGTAAAACCTTCTGGCTGCTGTCTTTTGGGCACCTGTGCTTGCCCATTTAGAGCAAAGCAACGACTTTGACTTAATCCTCCTTACTGCCAGCAGAACAAACTCACATTTCCTTCAATCCCTCACAAGCTTGTGACTCAAACTTTGATAGAGCTGGACCAGTTTATAGCCCCAGTGATTCTTAGCTTCTACAGCGATTTTATTTCATTATCAGTGGAGTATGTGCTGCTGGGGGAGAAGGACAATAAATTGAACCTGTTGCTTCGCCTGAATGGACACTGCATAAGTTCCCTTTTTTTTTTTTCTCCAACAAAGATTTTTATTCAAGATACATTAACATACATAGTCAACGGTACATATCCATGTAAAGCCCAACGGAGACACCCCCAAGGTCATTGTTAACAAACCCGATATACAATACAGTAAACAATGTAACTTGCCTAACCAAAGGAACCAAACTGCAATAGGTTTTATACCATACTAAAAGACAAGCTATGCCCTCTCTAGCAGTCTAATTATATACTGTGCAGGGATATATCTAATTAGCCAACAGTGAGCCGAAGTAGCCTATCCATGGTCAAATCATCCAGAGCAAGCCCTGGAACATCCAACCACAGTGACCATAACCTCTCAAATTTATGCTGATTTCCCCTATGTTGGTATATAAGCTTTTCCATTCTTAACAGCTCATCAATAGTCTTGATCCTTTCCCTCACAGTAGGGGGAGCCTCTGACTTCCAGTGTACCATGATCAGTTTGTGTGCCTGGAACACAACTTTGAGGATAGCCACCCTAGTATACACTTCCCAGTCCTACTCTTCCAATACACCCAGTAAGCAGGCTTTTGGGTCTATAGGAAGGACCACCTGAAACACAGAATTTATCCTGTGTATCACCCCTGCCCAGTAGGAATGGAGTTTCGGACACCGCCACAAAAGGTGTATTAAGTTACCATGGCCCCCCTTACACCTTGTGCAAGTAGAATCCGATCTTAGACCCATCAAGTAGAGTCTATGAGGAGTATAATACACCCTTAGAATGAGATGCAGTTGAGTTAACCTTTGCAAAACATTTAATGAGCACGTGACCACAGCCTAAAAGGCTTCCTCCCACTGTTCACCCTCCAAATGACCAACATCCCTTTCCCAACGATCCATCACTCTCAAGGGAATACAGACTCAGGTGGACTGTAGAAGCATGACATAACTTTGTGAAATACAGTCTTTGGAGGACTCAGCATCCCTGGTGAGACTGAATATCGGAGTGGGTGGCAAGGGCCATTCCGAAGAATTACTCTGTGCCTTAACTGCGTGCTGCAGCTGCATATAATAAAATTGCATAGACTGTGGTCCATTGAACTTATTCTGTAATGCAGCAAATGTCAGAAGTGCCCCATTATGCAATATTTGTTTAAGATGTGTTACTCCATATGCTGACCATCTAGCCCCACACTGCAATTTCGCCAGTTCTATATAAGTGTCATTACACCAGATGGGGCTATATTCCGTGTAGCCTGTTTCCTTCTGAAGGTATTTCGTCATGTTCCAAACCTCCTGAATAAGATTATACGTCAGGTATCTCTTGTGCGGTAATTCAAAAGCTTGCGCTTCAAGGGCCAGTACTACAGATCTCCTATGTGTGGTGTGATACATCACCACCATGTATGAACCGCACCCTGTGTCATCTTTCCCATTCCCCATGTCGATGGTTCCTATGAGGTGTTGTAACTGAGCTGCTAGATAATACAACCATGGGTTGGGCAAGGCCAACCCACCATCGTCTTTGGGTCTTTGTAAAGCCTCGTACACACGATCGGATTTTCCGCAGACAAAACCTCAGACTTTTGTCCGAAGGCGTGTGCCTGGATTTTCTCTTGCATACAAACGGCAAGGAATTGTCAGCCAACGAACACGAATGTACTGACGTACTACGTGGTTTTTCAGCTCTTTAGCGCCACCCTCTGTGCTCCTTCTGCTAATTTTATGTTAGTAGAAGTTTGATGAGTGTTGATTTGTGCTTTTCATTTCGCGCTTTTCATTTAGCGCTTTTCAGTTTGCGCTTTTCATTTTGTCCTTTTCAGTTCACACTTTTCATTTCGTGCCTTTCAATTCTTTGCTGAACGGCCGATCGTCAACCAGCCATGTTGCGGAATCGGAGGAGATAACGTGTTATTTATTATTGGCCTTGGAGTTATTGCTTTGACCCAAGTCCAGTCCAGGAACAGGAGGAGGATTTCTTGGACCAAAAATTGGTTGCTTTATTAATCATGACCAATTTATGTCCTTCGCCTTATCTGCGGGAGCTCCAGGAGAATAATCCAGATGTTTTTCGGAATTATCTCCGGATGACGGACCCCTGCTTTCACCAACTCTTGGCATTGTTGACCCCCTATATTAAGAAGCAGGACACATGCATGAGGCTTTTATTTTAGTTTTTGATTGAATAATAATGATTTGATTTGTTATATTTTCTATATTTTTGGATGCATAATATGCACTTTTTGGTTAAGTTCTATTGGCAGATAGCATGTCTAATTTTATTTGTTTCTTTTTTTTCATGCACGATAAAACAAATTGTGGAGAATAATACTTGGCTACGTGTTTTATCTCAAATGACAGTTTGGGAGTAGGCAGTTACATTTAAAAAAATACAATGTAAAATTAACACCAACATAGTTGTATCTTTGAACTTAAAAACTACGGATAATGGTGTTGTGGTAAATTGCCCAAAAAAAAAAAAAAAAAAAAGCATAATAATATTCTTGATATCACTAGAAAAAAAAAAGCCTTTGAAAATTTGTTTGACTCCATCAGTATCACCAGCAAAGCAGCTTCATTATTATCCCATTAAAGAAGAAGAGAATTGTGCGCTGCATTTCGAGATTTCATAATTTGCCACGTCATGAATGTTATATCTCCATTACGAACGCTAGTTTACAAGACCGACCGCTTCTGGCTCGTCCTTGCTTCCGAGCATGCGTGTTTGTACTTTGGACTTCTGTCCGACGGACTTATGTACACACGCTCAAAAAATCAGACAACAGACATAAAACCTGCTATCCAACATTTGTCCGTGGAAAATCCGACAGCAGTTGTCCGATGGAGTGTACAAACGGTTTGATTTTCCGCCGACAGCCTGTCATCACACATTTCCAGTCGGAAAATCCGATCGTTAGTACGAGGCTTTAGTGTTCTAACCCAATTCTGAGCATAAGTTCACTTTAAAGATAAATTTTTAGCAGACAAAAAATAAAGTACACCAAAAATGTATTCAGTAAAAAAATGAAACATACTTGAAAATGCAATTGCTGTAAACACTTGAATTTGAATTGGTCTATGACTAGGCCTTATATGTTAAAGCCTATCCCAAGCAAAATTATTTTAGTTTTAGAACTGGGGTTAATGGTTGTCACTGGGATTGGAAACCCTTCTTCATTGTACCATAAATGTGACAGTCTGTGTCCTTATTGGAAAGATTTCCATTTATTCCCTGTCCATGCAGAAAGTGAGGGGAAATCCCCCCAGCAGGGCTACAGACAGTAACGTAAACCTTATGGCGGATCCAACAGTAAGGCAGGGCATAGAAGATACTATTTTCTTTCCTGTAAATCACTTGATTCCCCATCAACAGAGTCAGCCTTGATGGGGGAATCCCTCCAGCGGAGCTATTGCGTTCTCCCAGCAGGGGGTGGGGGGTGGGCGCGGGGAGCCGTCCCTGTTGGAGGAACACAGTGATATTTGGTAGTGGCTATAGCCACCGGCAATAATTGCAACCTAAAAATCTGACATGCCGGTTGTACCCAGGTCGATGGATGGATGGACTTGGGTACAATCAGCCTGCCCATACATGGTTTGTATGGCTGGCTTTAGGCTTTACCAACACTGTAACATTGGACAACATTAAACACAATTTCTGCAATAGCCAACAGGACTTGATCTTGACATACACACTCAACAAAAATGTGCCGTAGATGTTTTTTGCTGAGAAGAAACTTTAACAGCCATCTTCTCCCAAACTGGCAGCATTTCTTCAGCCTCGTTATAATTACAGCTCATATCTGAAACTCTTGTGTCTTAATGGAAAGCTCAATGACGGCTCTGTTGCCGCCGATGGCAGCTTCTTTCATTGCCCCCTTTGTCTAATATTTCCAGCTTTGAAAGTAGAGAATGACCTCCAGGAAATGAGAGAAGCTATCTCCGAGAAGCTGGCCTCGCCATTTCCAGCGCAAGTTTTCAGATCAAGCGAGCTTAGAGCCCGATGTCAGGCCAAGTTAATAACTTTTTTCTGCCGAACAGCATATGTGAGCGAGTCGAGTTTTTACCTTTAGAAATTAGAATAATTTGAGATAATCCGCTGATGCGTTCTCCTCGCGATTCTTCTAATGTTATGGCAGAATCTGTGCCAAGGCTTAAACGGATTATCCCCCATGTTTCTCTTTGCTCCACTTTCTCCACTATAAACAATATTTTGTACCAGCAAAGTTATTGTCATTTCTTGCTCTGCTCAAGGACAAAGAAGCCTCTGTTTAAAGGTTAATTTAATGCTTCTTTGGACCATAATGCAGTCTATGACAAGGAGCAGAGTGAGAACAAATGCTGTGTAGGCACTTCAGAGACCTAGCTATGACTGAGCTCATGCAAGAGTTTGTCTTCAGTTACCATGATGGTGCAGGCTTACTGAGGAAAGGTTTATCACTCAGATTTGCTGCCCAGAGAGTTGCTGCCCTGTTAATTGCCTGACCTCACGCTGATAATAAAGGCTACCAGCTCCTGAGTGTTCTTAAAAGTCAGCGAGATCATGTCAGCGAGATCATGCTGCTGTAGTATTTCCAGACATAAATGGAACCAATGGCTACTCAGGCCACCAGGCTTCACTTGTAAATAAATATCACTTTTGGGAGGAGCAGGGATATTTTCAGCGGGAATGCAGTGCAGACACAGCCAGCACTAAATGTAATATAATGGCAAGAGGTGGTACGTGTACTGGTTGGTCAATTAATGCTGGCTCCTGGGAGATCTGTTTCCACTGGGGGATCTATTGTTGGGGGAGGGGTCTATTGCTGCTGGCTGCTGGGAGATATATGGTTGCTGACAGGGGTTCATTGTTCCTGGAGTTGATGTTGCTGGGGGGGCTGTTTTTTTTCAGGGGGTCTATTGTTACTGGCTGCAGGGGATCTATTTTACTGCTTTTCTTGTTATTAGTAACAAATTCCATGCAAATTACTTAGCACCTCAAACTGTTTTCTATAAAAATTGGTACTGGGGGGTGGGTAGGGGGTGGAACCAAAAGATGGTGTTTAGAGGTTGATAGGGTATGGAGAAAAGGAGCGACTTAGCAGGGGGAGTATCTGAACCTATTCTCTGAGAAATAAAGCCATGGGGAGGACTGACCCTTATAAAATATCTAATAACATAGGGCTGTGTTAATTGATAACCTTCCTTTCACCTGCAAAAACTGTATATTACTAAAAAGAAAATGCCAATAAAGCCTAATCTATGCATAAATGAAAAAAGATAACAAAATGTTACATTTTATTCCAGGTGAGCCTACTGGTGATTTTCCCTGTGGGGAGGAGTCCCCGGCACGGACGTGTGATAATGAGACTTCAGTGTGTCGCTTATATTGGAAAGGGCCAAATTTTGGCATTACCAACTTTGACAATATCTTGTTTGCGGTTTTGACGGTGTTCCAGTGCATTACCATGGAAGGCTGGACTGACATTCTGTACAATGTAAGTAGCAGAAAAATCTACAATTTGCATTTCAAATTAAAGTAGATCTAAACCCTAACTGGATGATACCATGAATTTCAAGAAATTGCCATGTTTGTTTTTCATATAATATTTTTTTTCTTGTTTTTGCATCTCAGCACTAGTTTTTTCATGTAGCCTCTTTCAGTCACTTCCCATCTACATGGCTCCCAGCTTTGGCTGGAAGTCATTACTCGCCACCTGTTTCTTGATAATGATAACGGTTGACCATGCCTAAACAGGATATGTACTGTAGCCAGCTATAGTCATTCCCCAGGGGTGCAAGTGACAAGGACGCAATGCAGGAACACAGCTAGGAGACAGTTGTCACACCTTAATAGGAAGTGCCTGAACAAGAACATTTGTGCCAGGATCACCAGTTATTGATTTAATATAAAATGAAGATTAGAAAGGATTGGAAATGGCATTTGAAATTACATGAATATGTTAAATCTCATGCAGCGTACACACGAGCGGACTTTCTGACCAGACTGGTCCGACGGACTGAGTCCGGCGGACAATCCGATCGTGTGTGGGCTTCATCAGACCTTCAGCGGACTTTTCCAGTCGAGAATCTGACGGACTTCAGATTTGAAACATGCTTCAAATCTTTCCAACGGATTCGCGGTCGAAAAATCCGCTCGTCTGTATGCTAGTCGGACGGACGAAAACCCACTCTAGGGCAGCTATTGGCTACTGGCTATGAACTTCCTTATTTTAGTCCGGTCGTACGTCATCACGTACGAATCTGTCGGACTTTGGTGTGATCATGTGTAGGCAAGCCCGGTCGTTAGAAAGTCTGTCGAAAGTCCGTCGGAAAGACCGTCGGACCTTTGTTGTCAAAAAGTCTGACCGTGTGTACACGGCCTTACATGCAATGTTTGTGATTGTATTTAGACCCACCTTAAAATGGTTGTAAAGGCACAAGGTTTTTTACCTTCCTGCATTCTATACCTTATGTGTACAGCAGTCCCTCCTAATACCTACCTGAGCCCCCTCTCAATCCATGGATATCCACAAGAGCCCTGCCTCTCTAGGGATTCGCACTTCTGATTGACTTTTGGCAACAGTGGGAGCCATTGGCTTCTGCTGCTGGCAATCACATTCAATGAGCCAATCAGGTGACGGAGGGGGTGGGGCCGAGCCGTGGCTCCATGTGTGAATGGACACACAGAACCATGGGTCGGGAGCGCACCTGCTTGGTTGCCCCCACAGCAAGCTGCTTGCTGTGGGGGCACCCAGCAGGAGGGAGGGACCAGGAGCACCGGCGTAGGACCCAAGAGGGATCCGGGCTGCTCTGTGCAAAACCACTGCAACAGAGCAGGTAAGTATAACGTGTTTGTTATTAAAAAAAAGAAAAAACAAGGCTTTAATATCACTTTAAACTTTTTTATTTGAGAATGCTTCGTAAATAATATATGACGTACAACATTAAATGCAGAGTTTTGTAAGTCGTATGTAGAAAGAAAATCATTCTAGATTGATTTCTAATGGAGAGCAGATATCGCTATCTTCTATCAGTTATACAGTATTTCTCAATCCCACAATATTAATAATAATAATACTATTTCTTAATCCTGTGGCCAGCAATTGGCAGCTCATTCATAAAATGCAGGCTACAGTATGTCCGTGAACAAATCCGGTACTTCACAAACTTAAAGTGGTTGTAAAGGCACGAGGCACATAGAATGCATGAAGGTAAAAAAAACTTCTTTGTGCAGCAGCCGCCCGAGCCCCCCTAAAACTTATGTGAGCCCCTCTCGATCCAGCAATGTCCATAAGAGGCTTGACTCACCGGGGACTCATACTCCTGATTGGATTTTGTCAGCAGCGGGAGCCATTGGCTACTGTCATTCACCGCCAGTGAGTCAATCAGGATATGACGGAGGGGGGCTGAGCAGCGGCTCCGTGTGTGAATGAACACACAGAGCCGCGGCTTTGGGTGCGCCTGCCTGGGTGCCCCCAGAGCAAGCTGCTTGCTGTGGGAGCACCCGGCAGGAGGGAGGGGCCAGGAGCGCAGGGACCAGAGAAGAGGAGGATCCAGGCTGCTCTGTGCAAAACCATTACACAGAGCAGGTAAGTATATCATTTTTGTTATTTTAGAAAAAAAAACAAGACTTTAATATCGCTTTAATACAACAGAGGGGGTTCCATAATTGGAGCAGAGACAGCCATGTGAATTTAACAGATCATGTAATTAGGCTTTCCTCCCCACTTTCTTACAAACTACCATTCTTTTTTTTTTTTGCAGTCCACTGGCTATACCGCTGCTTTGAAACATTAGAAAAAAAAAAGCTTTAAAGGTTTAAGAAATTATATTTATACTGCTGCTTTTTAAATGTACCTTTTAAAGAAATTGTCCATTTTTTATTTGTATATGAAATAGTCTTGGCCCACAGCTCAGTTATAATTTTAGAAAAAATATACAAAAACACACAGTCAAGGTGCTCCAGGGAGGTCCTATGAAAACAGTCCGTAGAGTGTGGGGTAGATGCACTAACCAGAGCCCAGGTTCCACAGGAGACAAGGAAATTCAGTTAAAATAATGCTTTCATGAAAATACAATTAACATTTTAATTAAAGCATGATTTTAACTGGATTTCCTTGTCTACTGTGGATCCTGGGCTCTGGTTAGTGCGTCTACCCCACACAGTCCATTCCACAGACTGTTTTCATAGGACCTCCCTGAAGAGCCTTGACTGTGTGTTTTTGTATATTGTCTTTACCACTATCCCAGTGGTCACTCTAAGGCCGCCCAGACAAGTCCACATACCAGGCTTTGCATCTTTCTCTGGCTGCTGATATGGATCCACATTGTGATAAATGCAATACTGTATAGCACCTTACGTTCTTTTATATTATAAACTTTAAAAAACTCTAGCCCTTTCTAAGAAAAAAGATTGCATGGTGTCTCCATATCAGTTACTGTACTTGGAGTAACTGAGTAACTTGGAGTTTCCTGTACTTGCAGAAAATTGAATGTCGCATGGGACAAAATGTTATAGCAGAACAGGTCTGAGTTAAGAGCTTGTCCCCAATAATGAACTTGGGCCTTTCTTGTGTTGTAGCTGTATGAACTATGCTGATCAAGTAGAAGGGTAGGCACAGACCACCAAAGGAAAATTTTACAACTAAAGTCAGTCTACATACCCTTCAAATCACCAATTAATTGTAGAGGAATTAAAAGACATATTTTTCTTTGAGGCTGGGTTTACACATATGCAAATTGGATGCGGATCTCTCCACATCCTATTCGTATGACAGGCGAGTATGACCGTCTCTCAATGGAGCCGGTTCACACAGGTCTGAGTTGGCCACGGTCCGCATTCAAATAGCCTCTGTGTGTCTTTGGGTCCAATTCAGGTGCGAATTCGGGGAAAGATTTGCACCCAAACCAGTCTACAGGGACGTACCAGACCCCAGGCGTGAACCCGGCCTTAAAATTACTGGATTTAGCAAATGTCAGCTTACTTCACCAAGTCCTAAAAGGACTCAAAAATATACCCCAAAACCACTGGGGGTGAGGGACATGGGGAATGGATTATTTGTATCATATACTGAAAAAAGAAGGTGGTAAAATTGATAATTTGTTGATTTATTGAGCACTGTTATTTGAAAATAATACTGTTTCCATCTTTATAATTGATATTAGCTCGGTTATATTTAATATGCATCTGCTATGCAGTTTTGTTTTTCATTTTGGTATACAGTTTTGCTATCAAGGATGTCCTGCTGGACACAGGGACACAGGGGGGGATCAGGGCAGTCAGGCCCTAGTAAAAAAAAAAAAAAAAAAAAAGTGAAACTACATCAGAGGGGCACAGAAGACACTTTGTTCTTGGTGTATAAATGTAACAACAGGTATCTTCTATAGTCTGCTTTGGCAGAACTTTTTCAAATGAAGTTCAGGTTCACTTGAAATTCAGTTTTGTTAAGAGATTGTGTATGCAGCCCTCGGACTCAGGAACAATTGAGACGTAGCTACAAGAAAGCAACCTTTCAGTCTCTTTCAGAAAAAAAGGATTGCTTTTTGATATGTGTTCACGTTGCAGAATAGATCATGCTGTGTCTACAGAAACGCAAGATGATTCAAAGCAAAGGCAACAATAATCGCAAGTGAGCACTGCTCCGTATGGTCCAGTTTAGACTCAGTAAAACACAACCCCCTCCCCAGGCAGAGGCAGCATGGCCTGGGACATTGTTTACCAGTAAAAGCTTGGAGGATCAATACTGCTGTAAAGTGATTTAGATTTTTTTTTTTTCTTTTTACGGGGGTTATAGCAAATACAGTCAACACAAGGGCTTTCCTTAAAAAGTTGAAAGGCTGCCCATCGGCTGCATTTTGAAGAATTTAGCTTTTGCTAAATTTAATGTTTTGTTCTGCATTTTCTATGGTGTTGCCATTCTGAAGAGACCTAGAAAGCACATCTAAGGCTTCAAGGCAAACGTGTGTTAACGGACGTTAAATGCACACGTTCTGCTTTTCTCCTAACCTCCCAAATCTAGCTGAATCCCCAAGCACGTCTGGCCTTGGCCGTCCGTCATCTTCTTGTTCACATATTCCTTGTCAGTGGCGAGGCTCCCTGCGTACATAGACTATAATTCTTGACGCATGCAGTATATCTGGGACACGCTGTCCTGCATGGGATAAGATTGCTTGTTGGATGGCAGAAGGAGCTGATGGAGAGATTTGAATGAAAATGTGTCTGCTAGCTGTAAATGTAGGGGCCCAGGATAACATTAAGTTCAGCAAAATGTAATTGTTTTTTTGTACTGACAGCACAGTTTCTCAGCTGTAATGGGGGAAGAAGTAGTAAGTAGTGCTAAAAAAAAAAAAGTAACCTGTGCAGCACTTTATTTATGAAATTAAAATATCGGTTATTACTGTGTTGCTTTTTCTGTTATCCATAAGGCTACATTAACAATTTTTTACACGCGCCCTTGTTCATCCCTGTGCGAGGTGCAGTTTGATAGAAAACAGGGTTTTTAACACAAAAATACAGAGGTTTGAATACACCATAACTGCCAAGAGTGCATACTCACAGATTATTAAAGCGGAACTTCACCTATATGTCCTCTTTCAGAAGTTTTTTTTTTCAAAACAATGTATCTGCTCCCATCTGCATTAGAGTTGCCTAGGTGATCTCAATGGAAGTTCATTCCCCTGCCTCCTTGCCCACCATCTTCTGGGACACGTTACAAGGAAAGAAAAAAGTCCCAACCTACAAAAAAGCATTTTTTTAAAAGTTGAATCCAACAAAAAAAGTTTGTCCTTTTAGGTAGAGTAGGGAAGAACTGTTCCCCTGTCCATTTCTTTTTTGAGAACTGACAATTTTTTTTTTGATCAAAAAAAAAAAGAACAAGACGTTCAAGTTAGCAAATGACAAAAGGTGCCAGTATAGAAATCATAAAACAATAATACAAAGATAGGATGATTTGAACCCAAAAACAGGGTGCAAAATATATTCCAGCCTAGCATTGGGATGACATAGAGAGGTCAGCAAACTAAGTTCCAATAAAGGAAAAAAGGCGCAGTAGCTCAGCTAAATCCCATCTACTGAAAAGCAAAATAAAAATAGAAAAGGGAGAGAGAGAGAAAAAGAAGAGAGCAAGAGGGAGAGAGATGGAGAAAGAAGACAAAAAAAGGGAAAAGGAGGTTAATGTAGATTATCCACGACCACTTGTGATAGAATCCTACTTAAATCAGAAACCACCAACTGCACACACCGTGACATGGCCCAGAATATTTCAAACTGGAGAACCCTGTCTGTTTTTATTGTTATCTGTGTTCACATGGGGGAGATTTCCCCTTTGTTTCTGTGTGCTCACCAAGACAAAAAGTAAGTGAAAATCTCCCCAACTGAAACACAGAGAGTCATTAAAGCAGAACTCCAGCTTTTCCTCCCCAAAACAACAGATGCATTGTGCATGTAAATTAATCACAATCCCATGGTCTTTTTTATCTGCATCTTACTTTATTTAGCTGTAAAAAGCAGGTTTGTGTGTCTGTGATGTCACTCCTTGTCCTGGCTGAATTTCAAAGTTCTCTGACTTCCTGTTTCCTTCCTTTACCAGTCCTGATACTACATGTCCCATCATACTTTTAAGCCTCTGTAGTTTCAGGGCAGGCTATGGGAGTAACTTGTAGCAGTTCTGGGAGTTGATGTGGGTGGGTCCAAAATCAGGTCACTCTTCATTCTGCAACGCAGGTGTAAATGTGTCATTCCTGTCTTGCAGCATACCAAAGAATAATGGCTTACTGCAAGTCTACAGAGGAAGGGCTATGGGAGGATAATATGAAAGTGCTTTCTTCATATGTAAATGAATCAGATCACAGAGAGCAGGGCTCTTGGGGGGTGGGATCTGAGGGATGAGACTCTCCCTGTTCACACTGGTCTGCATATTTAACTGGGCGGGATTGACTTCTAATTGTGATTCATTCAACCCTGTCCTGCAGCAGCACAGCTAGTTTTCAGGACAGGCTATTTATGAAGTTGTTTCCTTTTTGAATAATGCTGGGATCTGTGAGGTAGGACTTGAGAGGTTTGGATTCCTCCTGTAGATGTGACTGGGCGGGACTGAATGCTAATTAGGATGTATTCCATCCCACCCACCATCAGCGCTATGAAGAACTTTACATCATTATCGGACTCTGAAAGACTACAGAGGGGTGTGTTTTGGCTAGAGATTGAGCAGGAGGTGGCTGTAAGGCCTTCAGTCTGTATCCAGACTATACAGAGTGTCACATGGTACAAAGCCACAACCAAACCCAGACTATCAGAGGATCTGCAGACAACAGAGCAACATGGTACAAAGGTATGATCTACAGTGCCTTAAAGTATTCATACCCCTTGAAATTTTCCACATTTTGTCTTGTTAAAACCAAAAAACGTAAATGTATTTTAGTGGGATTTTATGTGATAGACCAACACAAAGTGGCACGTAATTGTGAAGTGGAAGGAAAAGGATAAATGGTTTTCAAAGTTTTTTACAAATAAATATGTAAAAAGTGTGGCATGCCTTTTTATTCAGCCCCCCTGAGTCAATACTTTGTAGAACCACCTTTCATTGCAATTACAGCTGCAAGTCTTTTTCGGGGATATCGCTACCAGCTTTGCACATTCAGAGGATGACATTTTTGCCCATTCTTCTTTGCAAAATAGCTCAAGCTCTGTCTGATTGAATGAACAGCAATTTTCAAGTCTTGCCACGGATTCTCAATTGGATTTAGGTCTGGACTTTGACTGGGCCATTCTAACACATGCATATGCTTTGATCTAAACCATTCCATTGTAGCTCTGGTTGTATGTTTAGGGTCGTTGTCCTGCTAGAAGGTGAACCTCTGCCCCAGTCTCAAGTCTTTTGCAGACTCTAACAGGTTTTCTTTCAAGATTACCCTGTATTTGGCTCCATCCACCTTCTCATCAACTCTGACCAGCTTCCCTATCCCTGCTGAAGAAAAGCATCCCCACAACATGATGCTGCCACCACCATGTTTCACCGTGGGGATGGTTTGTTCAGGGTGATATGCAGTGTTAGTTTTCCACCACACATAGCGTTTTGCTTTTAGGCCAAAAAGTAAAATTTTGGTCTCATCTGACCAAAGCACCTTTTTCCACATGTTTGTGGTTTCCCCCACAGGGCTTCTCGCAAACTGCAAACTGGACTTCTTATTGCTGTCTTTCAACACTGGCTTTCTTCGTCCCACTTTTTCATAAAGGCCAAATTTATGAGTGCACGACTAATAGTGATTCTGTGGACCGATTCTCCCACCTGAGCTGTGGATCTCTACAGCTCCTCGAGAGTTACCATGGGCCTCTTGGCTGCTTCTGTGATTAATGCTCTCCTTGCCCGGCCTGTCAGTTTAGGTGGATGGCCATGTCTTGGTAGGTTTGCAGTCATGCTATACACTTTCCATTTCCCAATGATGGATTGAACAGTGCTCTGTGAGATGTTCAAAGCCTGGGATATTTTTTTATAACCTTACCCTGCTTTAAACTTCTCCACAACTTTATCCCCGACCTGTCAGATGTGGTCCTTGACCTTTATGATGCTGTTTGTTCACTAAGGTTCTCTAACAAACCTCTGAGGGCTTCACAGAGCAGCTGTACTTATACAGAGATTAAATTACACACAGGTGGACTCTATTTACTAATTAGGTGACTTCTGAAGGCAATTGGTTCCACTAGATTTTAGTTAGGGGTATCAGCGTAAAGGGGGGCCGAATACAAATGCACGCCACACTTTTCAGATATTTATTTGTAAAAAATGGTAAAAACCATTTATCATTTTCCTTCTACTTCACAATTATGTGCCACTTTGTGTTGGTCTTTCACATAAAATCCCATTAACATATATTTACATCTTTGTTTGTAACATGACAAAATGTGAAAAATTTCAAGGGGTATGGATACTTTTTCAAGGCACTGTATGCTGGGACTGATCATTCCATTCAGTTCTAGTGAAAAGAAAGTTGGAGTTCAGCTCTGAAACCTGATGGAGGTCAAACCCTTCCCGCACTCCATATGAAATAAAATAAACACGTTAAAGTGGGGTTCCATCTTTGTTATTGTTTTTTGGGATTCTTTGTATTGAAACTACAAAATAAAATGGCTGCAACAAACCCTACTGTTAAAAAAGAAATGGCTGCAACAAAGAAGCAGGGTTTAAACACAAGGAGCTGCCATTATAGATGGATGGGGCACTGGTGCCAACGCAAATGAGCTGTTGTAAGAAGAGTCAGCGCTTTCATACATGAGGCTAATGGTGACTGATGCGAGTTGACGGTATAATTAAATAAACATTGTGTTGCCGGCTGAACTGGTTTGGTAAATCTGTTCCAACGCATCTATTTCCATATGTGAGGGGCTGTCAGTTTACTTAAGCTCCAGTACTGAGAAAATATAAAGGCTGCCATAGTTGGGTGCACCATCTGAAAATGCTAGTTCCCTTGGTGTCATGCTGAATCAATGTATTCAGTATTTTCTGAGCCAGTCATACAACACAGTCCATCTGACTTTACTTTTTTACATACAGTACCTGCCCCAGAAAAAAAAAAAGCCAAAAAAAGCCAGAAAATCTGCATATTAGCCAAGGTAACTAGCATTTTTTCAGAAGATCAGCAATGCCAGGCCCATATTTCTCGCAGGAAATGTTTATTTTAATGGCCAAGGACAGGATGGGCCAGTCAGAATCGTTAAAGCTCCTGAGTGTGTTTATGTTTATGTAGCACAGACCCCAGGCTGGGCAGACTTGTTGGTTCCAGGTTACATTCCCTGATAGGAACATGGCAGCCAGGCACACAGTAGTTCACAGTCACTCAAGTCAGAAAACCATCCATGCATGTCTTTTTGCAGCTTATTTGCTGGTTTCACTTGGATGGGGTGAGGATGAGCCTTGAAATACATCAAATGAAACTAGCAAAAATGCAACAGAAGACCCTAAAGCTGTTCTGCTCCTTCAGGGGGTAACCACCCTATGGAATGTGAAGGTTAAATAAAGTGACTGTAAAGTCTTGTTTTTTCCACATAAAAATAACAAACATGTTCTATTTACCTGCTCTGTTGCAGTGGATTTGCACAGAGCAGCCCGGACTCTCCTCTTCTCGGGTCCCTCTTCTGTGCTCCTGGCCCCTCCCTCCTGTTCAGTGCCGCCCACAGCAAACAGCTTGCTATGGGGGCACCCAAGTCACAGCTCCCTGTGTTAAGAGCCCCGACCCATTCCCACCTCCTCTCTCCCCTGATTGGCTAGCTGACTTTGATTGACAGCAGCGATAGCCAAGAGCGCTGCTGCTGTGTTTCGGCCAATAGGGAGGGAGAATCTCAGATTACTGAGACACTAGTAGACATCGCTGGACAGAGAGGGACCTCAGGTAAGTGTTAGGGGGTCGAGGGGAGGCTGATGCACACAGAAGGCTTTTTATCTTAATGCATAAAATGCATTAAGATAAAAAACCTTCTGCCTTTACAACCCCTTTAACTTCAATGCAGGAACCACTCAAAAAGAGTATAGTCTTGAGTCAAACTGTAATGAGCTCTCCCTTAAGTGGCAAGGAAAGTATCTAGGATCCATGCAGCTAGTACTCACTGTGTCCTTGATATTGTAATGCCTCCTGTAGTGCCTGAGGCCTGGATCCCCATGTAGAGCTACTGCATTACTTCAGGATACCCTGGACGAAGGACCCAAGCTCTAATGGGTGCTGGCACCCCAAAATGATTTCTTCAGTGTTGTAGCTGGCAACCCAGGGGTGACTCAGCCCTCAGGCTAGGTCTTACTCCCTCAGGAACAAGACACTACTGTTCCAGGCCTCAGCCTATTTATACCATTCTCATCCCCCTGCTGGTCACTCATTCTCCTGACCAAGGATTGGCTGAAAGTGCATGAATTTGCAGGCCAGGGTCAGACTCTCCCACCCACTACATCCCATAATTCAGTGGTATGCAGGGGAAAGTAGTTGAGCCTGTACCAACAGAAACCAGAACATCCAAAAGCAAATGATCACTTTTCCCTTATTTTAGGGAAGCCAAACACTAAATGTACCTAAACACTAGCAGCCTAATTAGGAATGTGCTACATTGAGCTAGTGGTGACTAGTTTGTTCTCATATTGATCCAACCAGTCTAACTCTGTGCTCATTTTCTCAGGGTGGATTATGATCCGGCCTATTGGACATAGAAGTGAATTGATTAAGGTGTCCTGTTGACCACATATTACTTTAATTAAACACCCTAAACTTTGGGATCATGAGATCCTACACACCCTTAGACCAATGAGCACTTGGCATATCCTATATTAATGGAATGGCAGCTTTATGGGTGCAAAATGTAATCATGATGTAATTGCCCTTATCTGGGCTACATTAAGTCAGCAGTCGTCGAGGGTAAGGGGTGGGGTGGAGTGTAAGTTATTTAACACAGAAGGGAGTGTATTCATAGTTGCATAGGAAGTAAGGTTGAATAAAGACGCTAGTCCATGCAGTTCAACCTGTGTAGATGTGTGTGTTAATGTCGATAATCATTTCCCATATTCCTGTGTGTTGTGTTCACTAAGATGCACATTCAAGAGTCTTTTAAAACTATCAATATTCCCCCCTGACACCACCAGTTGTGGAAGAGAGTTCCACATCCTTATCACCCTGACAGTGAAAAACCCCCTAGCCCTCCAGTCTCAATGTGTGACCCCTTGTCCTCTTACACTCCCTGAGACTGAAACGTTTTTTTCCCACGCTGGGATCACCATTGAGATATTTGTATACCGCTATCATATCTCCTCTCCAGAGAGAATAAGTCCAGTGCTTGCAGTCATTCCCCATAACTGAGGTCCTTCAGTTTTGTTGCCCTTCTCTGGACTCTTTCCAGCTCCAGCACATCCTTCCTGAGGACTGGTGACCAGAACATGACTGAATACTCCAGATGTGGCTGAGCCAAAGTTTTATAAAGTGGCAGGATTATCGTTTTATCTCTGGAGTAAACTCCCTTTTTTATGCATGCAAATAGTCTACTGAGTAGACGTTATTATCACCACTCTTTGGATACATAATTTTAACCAGTTTTCATCCATGAACAAACTCTATGGTCCATGCCTACAGACCTCAGTTTGTAGATTAAGCATTTATGGGAACTGTATCGAATGCTTTTGCAAAATCCAGATATACCACATCCACGGGTCTTCCCTTATCTAGTTGGTAGCTCACTTCCTCGTAGAATGTTAACAGATTGGTCTAGCAGAAACAACCCTTCGTAAACCCATGCTGATTACTGCTAATGATACTGTTTTCATCAGCAAATTCTTGGATATAGTCCCTTATCATCCCCTCCAATAGTTTACATACTATTGATGTTAGACTGACTGGCCTGTAGTTTCCAGGTATATATGTTTGCCCTTTTTTTTTTTTTTTCAAATAACAATTTTATTAATTAGCTCAGCAGAAAAAAGAGCAAAAACAGAATATAATAAACTCCAATTAGGACTGAGACATGAGTATAGGAAGTACAAACAGTATATAGAAGCAAGAAAATCCTGGACTGCCGCACTCTGAAGACAGACATCTTTATTGCATAATCAATTAAAATCCAACGATAGCCATCTCATAGGAACAGAGCATAGCAAAAGCTAACGCGTTTCACTTCTAGAGATGCTTACTCATAGCTAAAGTGTTCAAGGCAAAAATACAAATAAGTAGAAAACAGGAAAAAAAGCTACCAATGAAAAATTGGCAGAAAAACAAACAATTAATCAATTAACTTTTAAAAAGACACACTTGAAATATCAATTGGACCCGACAGCCCAAAAATAGATACACATGCAAAAAATACATGTGGAAACAGTATAGTTTCAAATGGCGCATTATCACTGCTAGGCCATACTATAAACTGTTAAACGATAGATGGAGTTTGCCAAAGTTTAGGTTAAAACTTATGGGATATAAGATGTAGTATACAAAGAGAGAAAAAAAATTGAAAAGGAGAGAAAATTAGAGAAAAAAGAAAGTAAGAGAGTAGTGGGGAAGTAGCAGTAGCTCATCCACCAGCTCATGTCGGGTCCTCCCGAAAATGCCACAGCTCCCAGACCCTATCATGCATTTCCAGCCTATCCTGTAATCTAGCTATAATTTTTTCCATTAGCTCCACATCCTTTATTCTGGCGTACCGTATCTTATGAAGGTGAGGAAAGCTGCTTCCATTTGAGGGCAACAAGGCAGCATGCAGCGGTTAGGATGTTTCTAAGCAGCTTCTTGTATGGTTTAGTGATTTGTATTAGTGACAAACCAAGCAGGAAACATTTCGGTGTCATAGGGACCGGTACCTCAAAGAGGCGGGCCAGCAAGTGCTGCGTTGAATGCCAAAAAGGCACTACTAAGGGACAACTCCAGTAAATGTGATAAAGGGTACCTTTGTCTCCATGACATCACCATCATCGATCGGAGCTAGATGGTTAGATGGTGTGGAGTATATGCGGAGTCAGGTACCAGAAATAAAGAATAGGCATTTTCCTTGTAGAGCGTGAAAAAAGAGCTCTTAGCTGCCTGAGACCAGATCGTTTGCCACCTCATTCTCGGGGAGTAATACACCCAGTATCTTTTCCCAGCGGAGCATATAGGTATGTCTACCCCAGTTTGGTATGGAATAGGCATTAAATATCTGATATATGTCAGAGATCGGGCCCCAACGTGCGGATCCCTCCAGTATTATGCTTTCAAAAGGGGATGGTGCTGAGAATTGCAAATTTGGGGTAAAGGTTTAAGCGTAGCGGCGTATTTGCAGATATCCATAAAACGCCTGGTGGGGTAACTCATGTTTTTCCTGAAATTCAGGAAATGTAATTAATTTATGAGATTTAGCGTCCACCAAGTGTCCAAAATGGAATAAGTCCTGTGACTCCCAGGGCGAAGACATCTGGTGAGAGAGACTAGCAGGCATCTTGGGGTTGCAGAGGAAGGAGGTCAACAGCGATTTTTCAGATTTAAGCTCCTGCTCGCAAGACAGTTTGTGCCAGAGCAATTTGAGTTGAGACATAGATCCCAAAAGCCTAACAGGGTCCACCTCCACATTCACGTTCCAGAGTAAACTATTCGGATGTAGAGGCGCCAGCCAAATTTTTTCAATCTCTGTCCATTTATTGTAAGAGCGTTGAGGGAACCAGGAGGTTAAAGTGTGTAGTTGAGTCGCTTGGTAATATTTTAAAAAGTTAGAGAACGCTAACCCCCCATCAGAGCGTGATGCCATTAGTACTGAGCGGGGTATCCTATGCCTCTTGTAGTTCGAAGCAAAACGTATCAAATCTGCTTGCAGTTTTCTCAGGTGCATATAGGGGACGGGGATAGGCAGTGTTTGAAATAGGTACAAAAGTTTAGGGAGGAGGGTCATCTTAACAGAGGCCACGTGTCCCAAGAGGAAGATGTGGTGAGTCTTCCATTTTTGTATTAGTTACCTTATGGAGCGAAATAAAGGGGGGAAATCTGCTTGGTATAAAGTGGTGAGGGTCGGGGTGATATGAATCCCCAAGTTTTTCAGGGCAGAAGTCTTCCAATTATAGGAGAAAAAGGTTTGCAGGTGGTGAACCTCATCTGCAGGGATGTTAATCGTGAGGGCCTCCGATTTAGCCGCATTTATTTTATAGCCCGAGAGGAACCTATAGGTGTCAAGCTCGGCATGCAGGTTTGGTAGGGAAATCCTAGGCTGAGTCAAGGTGAGTATAATGTCGTCCGCAAACAGTGATAGCTTAAATTCTTTCCCCCTAACCAGTATGCCCCGAATGTCTAGGTTTCTGCGAATGGAGGCCGCCAAGGATTCGTCACATAGTGCAAACAATAGGGGTGAGAGCGGGCATCCCTGGCGGGTACCATTAGTGACTGAAAAAGAGGAGGATAAGGCAAAAGTTTTTTTTTTACTTGGGATATAGAGGTGGTGTAAAGCTGTAGAATGGCCCACAGAAAAGGCCCCCGAAATCCCATATGGCGCAACGTGGCAAACAGGAAAGGCCAGCCAAGACGGTCAAAAGCCTTTTCCGCGTCCAAGCTTAGTACTAAGGACTCCAAGCTATCTCTATTTGCAACATCGATCAAGTCTATGACCCTTCTAGTATTGTCTCCTTTGCCCTTTTTTTTAATATTGGTACCACATGGCTTTTTCTCCAATCAGCTGGTACCCTTCCTGTCAATAAGCTGTCCATAAAGATTAGAAAAATTGGTATTTCTATAACCTGAGTGAGTGTAAGCCATCCCCTCCTGGTAATTTATCTTCATCATTCTCTATGTGGCCAATATTCTCTGACCACATTTTTTTACTGTTAATATGTACATATGTTAATATATCAAAACATTTCTTGGGATTTTTTTTACTTTCCTTGGCTATGTGTCTCTCATAGTCTTTTTTTAGCCACCCTGATTGCATTCTTACACTTCTTATTGCATTCTTTGTAGTGTTGAGATACTGACAATGACCCATACCCTTTATATTTTTTAAAGACCATATCTATCTATCTATCTATCTATCTATCTATCTATCTATCTATCTATCTATCTATCTATCTATCTATCTATCTGTCTGTCTATCTATCTATCTATCTATCTATCTATCTATCTATCTATCTATCTATCTATCTATCTATCTATCTATCTATCTATCTATCTATCTATCTATCTATCTATCTATCTCTATGTGTATATATATATATATATATATATATATATATATATATATATACTGTATATATATATAGGATCTAAAAGATCTTTTCCTCAGTTTGCTGAGAAAATCGGTCCCCCTGGTGGTGAATGTGCAAACTATGGCAAATTGTGGCAGATCAGGAATCAGGAAATAAGGCTTTTGTCAGCCAAGCACATCCTCCTACCTGAATGCCTACCCAGGCATTCAGACCAGATGGATTCCAGGAAGTAAATGTTACATGAATTTGCTTGAGATGACCATGCCCAGAAATGCTAGGGGGGTGTTTTTCAAATTGATTTCTCTACAAAATAAATCAGGCAGACATGGACAAATGGGAGAGTTTGCTTTGAATATTAAAAATGAATGAATTTGCGGTTATGGTTTGTGGTGCTCAGATGTAGAGAAGTTCTGCTTTAAAGCTGAACTTCAGGATAACTAAATACAAGAGTCATGTGTATTCTTGCTTGAGTCTTTGTGTGCTTTGCATACTTCTTTCAGATCTATAAAGTGATTCAGTGTGAAACTTTGCCTCTGTGCAGGAGTTTTCTGTAATAAAGACTGGTCACTGCTGCGCTCGTTCTTTGTGCAGGGTGACTGGTCTTGTTTCTATAGATTACTGCAAGCAGCCTGTAGTGGGTAGGACCTGCTGGGCCTCTTCTACAACTCTGCTCTCTGACACAGGCTATGTACAGCACAATAATGATGTCACTGCTACATTTATAAGACAGTACCTGGGTTTACAAAAGCATTTAGTGCTCACAAAGTGGATTTATATCCTTTCTGGAGTTCAGCTTTAAAAGAAGGAAGCACCGCTTACAGGAAACTCCATGCACTTTTATACAATCTTGTTACACTTTCATGTTTCCCTCCGTCCCCAGAGCTTAATCACAGAGATTTCTTCCAAAATGGACAGGCTTGTATTTTGCTATAATTGTCCAGTAATGGTTTAATTGATATTTACTGATTCATGTAGCCTTGCATGTTTCTTGTGGTTTCCAGTCAAGAGACAGATTTTTTTCTCCTTTCCAATTAATCTCCCTTCCTTCCGCTCCAGCCTGGTCGGATGTAGTCATTTTGCCTGAGTCAGACCTTTTTGCTTTCAGAATAGCAGTAACCTCCCCTTCTATCTGATAAACATGATGATGGATGCAAGCAGAGTCTGTTACTGTCTGCCACTTCCGAATCGCAGGCCATCCGTCACTGGTCATTTGTTATCCTATTGATCCTCATTTTCCACTTCAATAGTGCTGGTGAAATGAGATGAGAAAAAAAAAGGGAAACGCGTTTCTTCAGGGTAGGAGAGTAATGCAAACGGTTACTGTTAAAGGTCTAGTGGCATTAGTGGATGCTATGCTCTGTCTTTGGCATGCTTCCCTCTGCCATGGCATTTTTCTGCTGATATAAACATTTTTTTTTAATTAATTATAATTTTTTATTTATTTTTTTAAAGATGGTCATTTCCTCCCAAACCCAGAATTTTGGTTATGCGTGCTTGCTGGGATTTCCATTAATGAGATAGATCCACCTGTGCAGGGGTTTAGTACCCCTTTTAGGAAAACCCCTCCCCTGGATGGGTACTATAGGTGGGGCTAGCCTATTCCTTTATAATCTAGGGTCCAAAAAATTTTTAGAGTAGAGGTTTATGGCAAGTCTAGTATGCCCTTCGGGTTAGGCCCAGTATAGGCCCAGTCAGAAAACCCATTCAAGGTAACCCGCAATTGAGGGAACTGGAAGCGCTCATTGGCATCCTTGTGTTATAATCTTGTTCAGACTGCACAGTAATGCTAAGGTTGGATGGAAGGGGGAAATGGTGTATTTATGTTGGAGAAGAACAGAACATTATGTTCATGTTCACACTATTGCGAATTGGATGCAGGTTTCTCCGCATCCAATTCGCATGTCAGAAGCCTGTGACCGTCTCTCAATGAAGCGGGGGATTACACCGCTCCGGGATGGCTGCAGAACGAATAGCACAGGAGTCCTGTGTGTCTTCAGGTCCAAATTCAGCTAAATAATCAGACCAAAATCGGGCCTGAAACGGTGAACAGGGATGCACCGGCCCCCTGCTGAGAGCCACTCCACATGAAGATGTGAACCCAGCCTAAAATGTTGAAAAGGCTGATCATGTGCACAATCATGTATTGCATGACGATGGCCTCAGGCCAGGAGCATGTGGGTAATCAAGATGGTGGAGTTCCCCAAACTACAGGTGTATGGTAACCCATCTCATTCCTGTTGCAGGAGGACAATGGGAGGTGCCCGAGGATAGCATGACCATTGTGGGCGGCGAACCAGGGGCCTGGTTACACTTCTTTTGCAGCCGTTACAAATCTAAATAAGAGGGCATTTCACATGATCCCTGAAAGAGAAAATATTTCTCTCAAGAAAGTTTTACTTTAAAGGCAAAGTTCATATTTTTTAAAAAAATAATTGCACATTTGCAGGAAAAATTAGCATTTATTATTTTTTTTAAGAGGAGTCTGCAGAGTATTGTAGCCACAATCAGTAGATCGTGGGTGCAATGTCAGGCTTCTGCAGACACATCTTCCAACTTTGTGCCCTTACATTGGTACAGGTTTCCGGTTACAAAGCTTAAGGATGTGTGAATGAACTACGTGGGTGTGCATTAGCTGGAGCATGTTACACCCCAAATATGGGTGTAAAGTGTAATAAGCTCCAAAAAGTGGACTTATCTCTTAATGTCCAAAGATGTCGCAAGCCAGTCAGATTGGTCAAAGCACGTCAAGTGAGCTGTCAGAGGATAATCTATATGTATACAACAGTGCCATTTGTTTTCCATTTCAAACACATAGGTAAATTATTTAAGTAAGGTGGGCCGTGTGGACATTTCTATTACACTTTAGTAAAAACGTAGCTAAAACAGAGGACCTAGGTGATTAGATGTCGGACGCTGTTGGGAATCTACCTGATTTTTAGTCACCCAAGATGCCCTGTCCGATACCAGGTGACCAAAGCTAAGGCAAGGGGCACAGGAAGAATACACTATACCCTAATTAAACCAATTGATATCCTTTTGTGACCTTTCCTTATATAATCCAGCCTAAATCTTAAAGAGTTGGTCCACCTAAAAGTTATATTATAGGTGGCACCTGGTAGGCTAAATCAGTACTAATTACTCTAATAGCAAGAGCTCCCTATAATGATTCCTAGTTCTGTTCCCGTCCTCCTGGGAGTTTTGGGTGCTCCTTCCTACCGTTGTGTGTTACAGCTTCTTTTATTATATCCTCCATAATAAAAAAAATGATAAAATATTAAGAAAGGATGGAAACCTCTAATAATAGCCAAGAGTAACCTGTTTCAGCTTTTCGGTATTGGTTTGCAGAATGTGAACTAAAACAAAGGTGGAACGGTTGTGCATTGTAACCAGTTTTTTATTTTGGGGGTAAATAACTTGAGCAGGTTGATCCTGATGCTGTGGGATGTAGCTCTACATTTCTCCCAGTTTCTATTAATAAGGGTCTCTTTTGCTGACATGCCAATCTATATTTATATATCAGCTTGTGCGCTGCTATCTATATGTTTCTCGCTGTCGCCATTGTGTCTGTCTCAATATTCCTGTCATACTGTGTACAATATTATTCATTTATCAGCGCAGTATATTACCATGGCTGCTAAGAAGTAATTTATCACATGCTAGCAAAAGTTCCTGGACAATAAGGATAGAAGAGGTATACAGAAGCACAAATCTAATAATGTTAATAATATTGTATTACTATACAAGAACTCCATGCAAATATTTTTCAAAATCCTTACTAAATTAAATTAAATTAAAAAAATACAAAGGGCACATCTATAGTTTAAATAACGCTTGTGTCTATTTTTATGATGTGCACACAAATACTTACTAGAGCTCCAGCATTTCTTTGCACCAATACAAACTTCCACTGTAATGTTTTTGGGCTTCTGGCTATGTCAGCGCTGATAACGCCCATAAGGTGTTTCTTTGGCGTTATCTTTGATTTTTCACAGTGCTTTGCTATGGTTGGTCTAGACCAGTGGTCTCCAAACTGTGGCCCTTTGCTAACCTTTTTCTAGCTCTTGGTGCACTATTCCTCTCACTGACCCTTTTGCTTGCGTCTATCTACCAAGGTTACTTTGCGGTATAAGCAAGGAAGCTGAGACCTCTGCAGTGTGGAAATGTGCTTTTACTAAACAAAAATACTGTACATACAAAACTATTACAATATTAGGAATACAGTACAAGACTGACAGATATCTATAACAAGCAAAATGCCTAGCAAATAAACAGAAACTATGGTCTCTAAACAGTAAAGTATGCTTAAAAATTAAAGCGGAGTTCCGCCCACAGCTGCAAAAATTAAAAGCCAGCAGCTGCACATACTGCAGCTGCTGACTTTTAATAATCGGACACTTACCTTTCCTGGAGTCCAGCGATGTTGGCACCGCAGCTGATGTTTCCATCAGCTGTTGGGTGCATGCCGTCTCCATTGCGAGTAAGGGAACCCAGCAGTGTAGCCTTTCGACTTCACGCCGGGAACCCTACTGCGCATGAGTGAGGTTCCGCTCCTCTCTCCTACTGGGGGAGGAAGAGGGAGCCCCAGCCGTGACATCAGTACCCACGGCTGAGGCTCCCGGAAGTGGGGAAAGCATACCTGTGAAAGACAAGTATGCTGCCCCCCCTCCACCCCGAAAGGTTCCAATTGTGGCACCGGAGGGGGGGGGAGTACAATGAGTGGATGTTCCACTTTTGGGTGGAACTCCGCTTTAACTTCAGTTACTGTGTGTTCATGATCTCCTTTGACAACGAGGACTCAGTTGGCAGTTGCTTTGGAAATCAGGTATCTTTCTTCTTGGCAGGTTACAAACCTTTTACCTGCCATGGTGTTAAACCATGATGAAATCCCTTGTGTTTAAGGCATAAGTTATTTTGATATGTCAGGTTATTTACCATAACAACCGACTAACAGACATCTCTGTAGCTTTCAGTTTGAAAGCTGTTTACTGTAGCTATAGAGGCAATAGACTGTTCAAACTGTCAACTGAATTCAACAATGGTATCTACGTTCCTATTGTATCCAACAGCATTTGTTTGAGATGTTCTGTGTCTGTGAAACCAGAATGCTGTTCCAGTCTTTTAGGAATAAAAAATCATATTTTATATCAAACGCAACACACTGACACCAGTTATTGGACACTATTCCTCCCACTGATACTAGTGACGGGCCACTATTCCTCCAACTGATACCAACAACTATGGGGCACTTCTTCTTTCACTGATACCAATGATGGGACACTATTCCTCCCACTGACATCAATTATGGGGCACTATTCCTCCCATTGATAACAATAATGGGGCACTATTCCTTCCACTGACACCAATGATGGGGTATTATTCCTCCCACTGATACCAACAATGGGACACTATTCTTTCAACTGATACAAATGATGGGGTGCTATTCCTCCTCTTGATGACCAGGCCCTATGTAATGTTTTAGTTTATTTATTACTCCTGCTGACCACCAAGCCTGAGGCATTTTTTTACTCCCACAGAATACGGGATATTTTCTATCCGCACAGGTCACACTCTGGCCCCCTGTAAAGTTTGAAGAACAGTAGGCTGGCCCTTTGTTTAGAAAATTTGGAGACCCCTGGTCTAGACTCTATACTATGGGGGTTATTTATGAAAGCCAAATCCACTTTGCACTGTAAGTGCACTTGAAAGTGCAGTCACTCTAAAACTAAGGGGTAGATCTGAAATGAGTGGAAGCTCTGCTGATTTTATCATCCAATCATGTGCAAGCTAAAATGCTGTTTTTTATTTTCCTTGCATGTCCCCCTAGGACAGTGATGGTGAACCTTGGCACCCCAGATGTTTTGGAACTACATTTTCCATGATGCTCATGCACTCTGCAGTGTAGTTGAGCATCATGGGAAATGTAGTTTCAAAACATCTGGGGTGCCAAGGTTCGCCATCACTGCCCTAGGATCTACAGCGACTTTACTTCCAAGTGCACTTTCAGTGTACTTTCAAGTGCACTTGCACTGCAAAGTGGATTTTCCTTTAGTAAATAACCCCCTATGTCTTTTACCATTAGAAAAGCTTAAAGATTTTATTAACGTATATAGGCATTAATAAGCTTAGCTTTAACACCCATAAGTATGAGCCCTAAGTATTCTGAAATACCACTAGCATAATTATTCAGTATCTGTCCTAATATTTATTTTCTGCAGTGCCCTACAAAGCAGTCATCAGGCTGACAGTGTCAACACTTTGAACAAATCAGATCAGACAGTATAACAGTGCACAGTTAATTTTAACATGTTTCAGGCACGGAGGCTGCAGGGGAAGGTGTTTTGATGGGCAATTAGAGGACCTCACCAGTGGGGTGATGCAAATTTTTATCCCTGTGAATATGTTGCACAACGTGATGTAGCAAAATAAGATGCAGGTATGAATGTTGTTTTATTCCTAGCATTAAATTATACCAGGATTGTGCAAAAAATGTTAAAAAAGTGGAAAAAAATATTTGTTTTAGTGCTAAAGAGTTTGGGCTTCTACAGTGAAAAGCTTAGGTGCCCAGAGAATCCCTTCTACCATTTATGTAACTGAGTGAATTGATTTGCCTTCTGAATTAAAATCTGTTTTGATTAGCGATTCAGAATAGCCCAGATCAAATACTAGTATGGAAAAAATTCAGTATTCTTGTTACTGTAGCTCATAACTACAGTTATGGCAAAACTTCCTACAAGCACTCATTTTGAAAGATTTTCAGTAAAAGGACTTGAGTAGCTTTGCTCTGTATCTACAGAACAGAAGCTGTTGAGAGTTTGGGACATCTCAGGCTTAGTTTCTCCAAGGCATGCTGCAGCTTGTAGTTCCAGATTAGCTGTAAAACCTATTTGCACTTCTTCCAACATAGCCACAGAGACATTATACATATTCATCATATAGTCCATCTCCCTCTTTCTCTGAAGTTGGTGATGAATGTTCAGCCTCAGAGTGTTATCCGTCAGCATAAAACGCCATAGAAACGGTGACTGCAGATTGGTCACACTGGGGGGTGGGGGAGACTCTAGCAAGCAGCCATACTGTCTGTCTGTCATGTCAGTTACAAGAGTTGTGCTGCCATTTTTTGTGGGTTGAATTAACTTTTGAAGCTGCAGGATCCGTCATTTGAACTGTCAGAGGTTCACGGTCCTTGCAGAGAGACATTGAACCTGTGTGTCATCACTGATTTAAGCAACTACATTTTTTTTTTAAATTGGTTCGGACAAAAGAAAAATAGTCTCAATTCACTAAGCTATAACACACGTGTTCTTTGCCTGTGAGGGTATAACGTCAATAAGGGGTGAAAATATATATTTTTTCTCGCAAATAATGATTTTTTTACTTTAGTTTCATTAGTTTATTTAAAGTTTAGTCAATGCACCACTACAGACCGCCTAGGTATGAACGGGCCCTTAGGGTTGTGTAAAAGCCTACAGACTGTTGCCAGTGCTTACTACAGTGGGAAGGCTGAAGGAATGGCCAATGATGCTGTTGCACAGTCGGAAGGGGTATAGTAGTGTTGTCAGCCCTTCGAGCAAAATTATGTAATCTTGTCAGCATTTTCAGAATCAACAGGTAAAAACCTAGGGAAGTAAGGGGATTTTCAAAGTTAAATTTTACTAACTGAGAAAGTAAAAGAATCGTCTTTTGACCAATTTTGCCTGTACATACACTTTCGCCTCAGTGACTGTTATGTTCAGCTAATAGATTGTTTGCTGCTTTATAAATGTCTCCTTTGAGAAAACCTGCCGATGGGGTCTTTGGCTGTATACAGTATGGTACGGATCCTTTAAACTCATCACAGGAGGTCGAAGCTGCATTGAGAGGAGCCAGAGTCAGCCAAGCGGGAAGAAAAGTGGCATCTATTATACATAGTGATCTAGAACAGGCTGCAGGCTCCTGTCACACGCACTTATCATACTAGAGCAACAGCAAGCACATTTCCTGCGCTATCAAATACTCAAGCACGCTAACATGCATGAAAGGGGGCAGTGCTTCTAGACTGGTCTCCACCTGAGATTTAACAACCATCTTCTGAGTAGGCCATATATATACTGCATATATTATAATGCAGGATTTTTATGGCTCCCACGGTTTGTGTAGCACTTTGCAAAATAAAAGGAGATGGTACAAAACAATTCAAGGCAAGAGGGTTAGAGTGATTCAGAGGGTAACTGGAGGAAAGTTGGGTCTATTGCCACAAGCCTGAAGAAAGAGGCAACAGTCCTTTCATTCTAATAGAAGATCTAGTGAACAACTTAGTGTTGCTAGGTCCTATAAGCCAGGCCAATTGTTCCACAGATCATCTTGAAAAGTATTCAGTCCTCAAAAGGGCCAAGTTGTCCATTGGAAGAACCTTGTGAAGGTTTGTCTGCCTAGCCAGGCCCTGGTAGATGCAAGACTCTCTGCTTTTATGCAGGTTTGGGCAAACAATATCACAAACTCTTGGTTGGCAAAGTCTATGAGAAAAAGGTACATGCTAGAATTCGCTTCCTGTCCATGCAGAGATTTCTTTTTGAAGACTTAGATTTCAGAAATTCAAGCAAAGAAAGAAGTCTAAAATAATATACAGTATTTCATAATTACTGCAGTCTTAGGCTACCAGTCTGGTTCCACCATAACAGAAAAGAAGAGGGGTGTACTCATCCATTTTTTTTTTTTTTTAGTCCAGAAAGCTTAAGGCAAATACAGACCAGTTCTAGACTTAAACAGGCTGAATATCTTTTTGATGATAGAAAGCTTTAGGCTGGATTTCTTGGATACTCTAGTCTCCCTGGTTCATCCGGGGGAGTGGATGGTTTCAGTGGACATGACAAGCACCTATTTTCACTTCCTGGTAGCGAAAGGTTATCGGCCACATCTCAAAATTGCCATAGTTCATCTACATTATCAATTTTCTGCCTCCTATCTGCTTTCTGACCTATTTGAAAGTCCTCCAATCAGTGGGGGCCTTCCTGTGACTTTAAAGGATACATCACTATTTGATGAAATGCTGGTTTGCTCGTCTTGTAGCCCACAGGCAGACAGTTCTAGGCACCCTTTCCAGATTTATCTGGCTAGTCAAAAGTCAGAGAAGTCATCTTCAGTCATCCCAGATCTTGTGATATCTCAGCAAGATGATCAATTCATTACTAGCAAGGACATTTCTTTCACAGATAAGGGACAGACAGATTAGTACAAGGTCCAGAGCAAAGATTTTCTCAGCCACTTGTCTGGCATGGGCATGTTTGAGCTAGAGTAAATCAACTTCCTCTCCTCCACGATTCCAACAGTATCTTTAACTCATTGGCGTCTGTGTCAAATCCAGTTTTCTTTTTCACACTGGTGGTAAAGACTTCTTGTGCCAAGTGATTTTTCTGCCCTGGACTATCAAAGTGAGCCTGAGATTGATGACCCAGTGAACCTGTTCTGGGGCAGACCTCTCACCCTGGAGACTGGATCACAGTTACTTCAGATTCCAGGCTCTGGGGCTGGGCAGTGCACACTGTCAGGGACGTCATGCTCAGGGCAGATGGCAGGGCCCAGTTCTGCGACACTCAAACATGATAGAGCTTCAGGCAGCATTGGAAGCCTTAAAGTGTCACTAAACCCAGAACCTGCATTTACTATATTTGGTCTCCCACAGAACATCAAAATGCAATTTTTTTGTAAATATAAACTGATAAATAACTTTTCTCATCAGCAGTATATAGCAGTATTTTGACTTGTATCTGTTCCTAGTAAAGCTTGTAGGAGGAGTTTTCATTCTCCTCTGATCCTCTGTCTGGACATGTCTGGACAGTGCTGATTGGCCCTGTGCTGATCACTTGCACTCTCCCAAGAAAAAAAAAAAAACTGCACACCAAACTGAGCACCCTAGCTCTGTAAATATCAGGTTATTTTTTGAAGACAGTGGAAGCAAAGGAGGATCAGAGAGACAGGATTAAAAAGCCTTTATACACATGGCACAGGATTAACCCCTTAGGTTACACAGTGAGTATAACAAGCATGCTTTACTGCATATACAGACTGATTTTACTGTTGTGGGTTTACTTTTCACTTTAAGAAATTCTTGCTATTGCTGAAGGGCCATTGAGTCAATGTGCCAGTAGACACCTAGACTCCTCTCTCATTGTTTACCAGGCAGGTACATGGAGCATGACGCTTCCTGATGAGTTGAACCAAGATTTCACCAATCCCAAGGAGTGGACACTGAACTGGACCTCTGGATTTCTGTAGCATTCCAAGTTTAGGGAACCCCACTGATAGGGCTTAGGGCTGTGCAGGTCAATGCTCAGCTTCCAAAATCATGCACCTGTTATTACTGCCCAAAAGCTGTGGAGCAGGATGTTCCATTTACCAACTGACACCATTGATCCTTCATTTTTTAAGATTGACAGAGAAAGAGTACCAGCAATAGCCATTCTTCCAGTTTGGGCAAGGAGGCAATACTTTCCCGGCTCCTAGATTTTCAGATAGATCCTCCTGTTCCCCTGCATTGAGAGAGGACTCTCCTTTTCCAACATTGCCACATTCAGAAGTTGCCTGCTTGGATTTAGTGATGTGGAGATTAAAAGGAAGGAGCTGTGACATATAGCTTTGCCGTCAAAATTCACTTATCACAGAATATAGGCACAATTTCTAAAGAATGGGGACAGGCCTTCTGTAAGTAATACCATGGACTTTCTCCAGTGAGACCTAGATTTGGATCTCAGCTATAACACATTGAGAGTTTAATTTTCAGCACTAACAAAGTCTCACTGGAGTTCCTATGCAGTGGTAAAATTATTTTTTCAAGCAGCCATGAAGATTAAGCTACCAGTTAAGCCAATATTTGCCAAATGGGACTTACCTTTGTAGTTCAGAAGACTGATAGTCTCCGTTCCTTCCTGCTACCTCCTGCTCCTTGTGGCACTTGATCTTACTCATTTAAGAGCTATAGGGGTTTATTTACTAGAAAGAGCAAAATTAGTCACAATTCTGCAGAAAAAACAATCAGCTTCTAACCTCAGCTTGTTTAATTAAGCTTTAGCAATAAACCTGGAAGCTGATTGATTTCTCTGCAGAATTGTGACTAATTGTGCCCTCTCTAGCTTTATTAAATAAACCCCATAGTCTTAGCTTAAAGATTTTCATACCTACAAGCCTTTTCATTTGGAGAGCCATATGTACTGTCAAGTGTTTCTGGACAGGGTGATCTAACGGCTGGTGAATAGATTCATCTGAGTTTCACTTTAGCTGGGAATCTTTTCTAACAGCTTTGGGGTCCCACAACTGTCTCCGAAAAATGTGCAGTTTGAGGAGTTGACTGCATGCAGCTGATTTCTACGTAGTTACAAAGAACAGAGGAAATTTATTTGACTTGGAAACTTTTTGTGCTTTCCAAGAAAGGGGCGGCAGCTTCCTCAGAAGTAGTAGCGTTATTATTGGTGAAGACCATTAAACATGTTTATGTTTCAGTAGGCATTCCCCATCGGAATAATTAAGGGATCATTTAATCTTTGGTTAGTATATTCTGGGCCTCCTGCTTTAGGTGGTTGTAGCTGTATTAGTGCACTTGCGACAGAAACAACTGAGTACTGTGAAACTGATGTTGCTTACAGCCAGTTGAACCTTTCTCAATATGTTAATTCATCATTATAAAGTTTAATGTTATAGCAGGGCTGTCTAAATAGTTTGGCTCCTCCGTCTTTACTATTGCCATTTACTCAGGAGTAAATATTTTTTGTACTTCCAATACTTACACTTTTGCCATTGCATTTTTCTTTTTTAGCAAGGTTGATCCTAGAAAAAGGTTTTACATAATCCTCCCCGAGGTTTCTGTCAGCTTTATGGTACAAATAAGGCAAGTCCTGTAGCTGTTTTTTCTGCACCTGCATACAGATCATACACAGCAGTTCATGTATATAATCATCATAACGATAACCTTATTATTTCCTCCTTCAGTGGTTTAAAATGCACTTCTATTTTATCCAAAATGTGTAGCCTAAGCACTTTTACTGATATGCAAATGTTGACTTTTTGCCAAAAGTCAGTAGTTAAACTCTTATCTCCATCTTAACTATTCCTCCTGGTGGCTGATTTGGGCAGTGAGGAAAGGCACATGACTGTCACAAGAAGGACAGCCGTTTTTGGTGTTGAATCTGTGGTTAGACAACTAGACATCACCTTCTTTATGTCGTGTAAGAGCCAATATGGTGGCACTCAAAAGGGGAATAACTAGGTTTCTAGAAACAGGCTAGAGTTAAGCCAAATTCAGTGGGTAATTATTCATATTTGTCAATGTTTTATGCAAACACTTGGAAAGAAAAGGGTTGCTTTATTAAAATTCAGGGTGGCAGGGTGTGACAATTTGTGAGCGAGAGGAAAGAACGATAATTAATCATAATAGAATATGGAGAACAGACAGATATAGCATCCCGGGGGGGGGATTTTGTGTACATGAACATAGGTTTTATTGACTGAAAAGGTCTGAACCAGGAAGAAAAAGCTTTCTTGTTTGAGTTTTTGCATTGTCCTCTATATACATCAGTCAAGGGAAGGGAGCCAGACTGATGCCTTACTACAAGAAAAGGAGGTTCAACAGGTTGTAACTAGCTTAAAGTATTACTAAACCCACAACGGTAAAATCCATGTATATATGCAGTAAAGCATGCTTGTTATACTCACTGTGGAACTGAAGGGGATAATCCTGTGCATTCTGTAAAAAGGCTGTTTGATCCGGCCTTCTCTGACTCTGCCCTTCTTCCACTGTCCCCAATCTATCTGCTGATAGAACAGAGCCTTGGGGGTGCTCTGCACATGCTCATTGGTGTGTATTGCTAGAGAGTTTTTTTTTCTTTTCTTGGGAGGGTGCATGTGATCAGCACAAAACCAATCAGCACTGTCCAGACAGAGGGTCAGGGGTCATGCAGCCTCATAGGACAGTCAGAGTAGAATGAAAATACCTCCTACAAGCTTTAACCAAACACTGATAGAAGACTGCTATATACTGCTGATGAGAAAATGTATTTAGCAGTTTATATTTACTAAAATAATTGCATTTCCATGTTCTGTGTACTGTGGGAGACCAGATTTAGTAAATGCAGGGTCCTGGTTTAGTAACACTTTAAGCAATTTTGGAACAAAATCCACCTTTTCAATTTATTTGGAGCTCCCCTTTAACTGTTTTTTTTTTTTAATTAACATTTATCGCAATCTGCTGAGAATAGAATTGCAACGTATGTTGGATTATTAGAAGAGCATTGGCTTTCCGAATGACTTTCTCTACAACGGTTGCGTAAATATATTTTAATTTCTAACGTACTGAATTGTTTGCCTACAAATTAAAACTCCCTTTCATTTAGTCTGACTTAAATAATTGTAAATATTTGACAGGTCAACAGCGGCTAAACGCTAATTTTCAAAGTGCGTTTAACTTTGCTGCTTGTTATTAAATTGGAATTTAGCCGAAAGGTATAAAGATCAGCAATGTTTTCATAAAATAAACAGAGGGGATTGACCAGCTTTCCGATGAACTACAATTCCCAGTCTACCAACGTTGATGCAATTGTTCAGTGACCACATTTAAAAATGTAACTTTTCTTTTTTTTGCATTCACTGTCCTATTGAGAAAATTTCCTTTTACTTCCTGTCCCAGAAATGCAGGGGGACAGTCCCCTCTTGGGCTAAATTTGCATGTACATCAGTCTCTACCACACCTTTGAAAAGCAATCTGTGATGGAATGTGTTTCAGAGGACGATAGAGCTATGGCTTGCAGGCCTTCAGGAGGTGATACAGCTTGTTTTTTTGGCAGTTTTTTTTGCCAAATAGAGATTTTGAGTGTGATTAGTACCCCGCAGGTTCCAGCGCAGTCCCTTTTCTGGCCTAGGCAAATGATGTCATACATCCCAGGAGTTTTCAGGAGGGGGGAGTGTTTTTCTCTGCTAATCACACTCTCCTGCATGCATGCTTGAGCTAAGGGCAGATTGATTCCAGGCAGTAAAAGCTACATGAATAATTTGCCCTTACTCAAGATGGCCACAGCCAGAAATGCTTTCTCAACAAACCAATTTCTCAACAAAATAAAGCATGGAGACACAAATGGATGGGGGAGTTTGCTTTGAATATAAAAAATGAATTAAATAGTGTTTTTGGTGTGTGGTGCTCAGATGCAGCGAAGATCTGCTTTAAAAACAAAAGGACAGACTCCCAATTGACAATGAAGATTTTTTTTCTTTGCAAATTGGAAATAAAAAGGGGGATGTTCCTGAAGACAAAATAGTCAAAATAAGGAAAACAATCTTAGTGGTGTTTTTTTTTTTTTTTTACTATACTGTATTTATCACTGAAATCGTACTCAAAGGTGACATTACACTAATAGAGCTAGTTGTAACACTTGGATTCATCAGTTTTACAGGTATAAATAGCTGTAAGCTAGCACAGCGTTTTACAGGAAAAGTTATGTTTTAAAGTGTTGTTTGGAAGGTTATCAGGTTAAAGAAAAAACCTGAATGATCTACTCAGCTATTGTCAGATGCTTACAGGGGTGTCATTGCTGGCAGGAAGTTAGCTGTTCAATGCAAAATATCTTCCCCTCAGGATCCAATTTTGATTTTGTCAAGTTCCAGTTTTTAAAAATCCCTGGAGCGTTTGACATATATATTTTGATGCTTTCAAGTTTGTTTTGTATCATGCAGCGTGAATTAGTTTTTTTTTCACCTTTTTGAAAATCATTTTTTATCCACTCGATTTGTTTTAATGATTCCAAAACCTTGTCCTTTGTGCATTTCATTTTTAATTATAGATACATGTGAGCTTCCATCTTTGCTCATGACAAATACAGGCTGTGGTCCTGTTTTAGTAGTGCTGAATAGTGGAGTCGCTTTATTAAAAGCAAATAGACTCTGCACTTGTACTCCCACCCCCATTGACTACACTTCTTTGTTTCTCCTCTCATCTAAAGTAATTGGGGATGGTTTACTAATGGCATATAGGCAGTGCAATTTGCAGGTGCAGTTGCGTCTATTTTTCCCCAGAGATTAGTGAATGTGGTGAAGCTTCGCTTTGTAAAGAATACGCAATCAGGTGCAAGGAAAATAAAAAAAAAACTGCATTTTTGCTCGCACATGATTGGATGCTGGAAATCAGCAGAGCTTCACCTCATTTACTAAGCCCTGAGGGAAATGAGTGCAACTATCTATTTTGCCTTTAGTAAATCAACCCCTGTGTTTTTGCTTAGAATGTCTGAAATAAAAAATGCTCACATTTCAAGACCAGTCCTCAGAAACCTCTGACAGGTCATAACTTCCCGATTTCTTCACAAAACCCAAGATGAAAAGTTGTTTCATTAAAGTGCTATTGAATTTTGTGAAATTATTTTTTTTTATAAACAGGCCCTCTGTAGGTTTATGCCATAATGTGCTAGTATGCACTGCAAACCAACACATTATGGCA